>NC_137883.1:13828642-14098642 GCF_963924005.1 Protomyctophum bolini
GAACCACTGCTGCCATCTTTGCCATGGCTGTGTTGTTGTTTCCCGCTTCTTTCCAGCCTTCAGAACCAGAGGGTGGCATAGAGGCAGGGTCAACCCGCCCTGAACAACAAAAGGACAATGAAAGCCTGTGAGAACTTCTTTTCGGACTGGCCATCAGAAGAAAGTGTCGGAAGCATTATTTTCGTAGCATCAGTGTGTGTGTGTGTGTGTGTGTGTGTGTGTGTGTGTGTGTGTGTGTGTGTGTGTGTGCATGCGTTATGTGCGTGCTCACAGTGCGCATCTGTTCGTAGCATAAGTTTTGTGCACCGCTGCATGGACTAATCAAACGGGTAAAGTCAAGCAGATCTCACTCGGAGAGGTATTGAGTCAGCAAATCAAAGACGTTGGTGAATCTGTGAAGTTGTGGTACAATCGGAAGGGGTCCTTGAGGGGGGTTCCCTTCCCAGACAAATGATTGATTGTTGGGAAGTGGGAACCAAACGGCTAATGTTACATGTCAAGTCGGCTGTGCTTGAGAATAGGCCTGTCACAATTATCATACTATATATAAGTATTAATTAACTCAATGTCTGAATGAATTAATGAATGTCTGTCAGAAACAGTCGTAGCTCCTCACTGCCTGCACCAATCGCTTCCACTTTTCACACAGGCATTGACCATACTAATATGGAGGTCTTAACGAAGCCCTTTTTTCAATTTTACAAATTATTGATCAATAATTAATTTATTACCGAATTAAAAATTCCCATCAACTTACATGGACAATGCGGAAAACGGACCTACAGTTACAACACTTGGTGGGGAGGCATCTTCCCATATAGGCCACGCCCATTTGCATCAGTATAGATTTTCCGCCATTTAGAATTTTCTTCCAAACACACTTTTTGCTCTTCCACTATACAGCTTTTGTACAAATCTCACAAAAATCAGTACACATGATCTCTGGACCCTAACCCTAACCCTATATATATAAACGCCCCAGTCAGAATTTTCATAGTCTGTATCATTCGGCTGTAATCGACGTCAAAAGTTAGTGGGAGCTAGGGCCTGTTTTACAACAAATGACACAAACCACCAACGGAATGTCCAATCCACTCCAAATTTCATTCACATGTCGTGGGTGGTTTAATCAATGGAAATTTCGTTTGTTGCAAAAACATGCTTTTGGGGAGAGAAAGCGCTAAACGTTTGTTGCAAAAACATGCTTTTGGGGAGATAAAGCGTGCGCTCGGGCGAAAACAGCTAATCTACAAGCCCACAACATCACAGGTTGCAAAAGCCATGAGTTTTCTCAAGCCAGAGCTCAAAATTGTGCACATTTTGGACGCAAATGCACCTACAATTTGATCTGTGCGACTTACAAAATACATTTGGGAGTACCTGTGCGACTGTCCATAGTTTATGTAGTGCATGTCAAACTGGGGGCCTTCATACTTTTTAAATGGGGGTCTGTGGGCTAATAAGTGTAAATGTTGCAGTCCTTGCCATGAACATATTTCCCTATCATTCATTTGTACAAATACTTTCATGTTATAGTGCTGTTTTTATTAATTAAAGAAAACACAAATATATCACACAAGTTAAAATGAACGGCAATTCAAGATATTTATGGAGGGGGGGGGGACAATATCTTACAACGGGTAAGGACTAGTTAGTATAAGCGTCTAATCGCAATTATTTGAGATAATCCCAATGATTTCAGATAATCACAATTATTTTTGCATACATCATGATATTTGCATGATCAATCTTCTATGTTGAAAACTGTCCATACATTTTCAAAAAAAAATCAAAAATAGCAGAAATTGAAAATCTACAAGCTACATGTTGCAAGCTTGTAGATCAACTATTTCCACTATTTTGTAATTTTTTTGGAGAGATGTGTTTAAATTAATATTAAATGTGTCAATGATTTCTTTGTGTCATATCTACCCTGTGTAATTTGTCATTACGAAGCCTAAAAGGAAAACAGAAATATAAATTGTAACGTTCCAATGTTCAATGCAAAAACAATGATACAATTAAATTGTTAAATTGCAATTATTTGTGTGACAATTAATCGTCAACTACAATTTCTAATCGTGACAGCCCTACTTGAGAACCACTGCATTAAAGGATAACAGTTTTAAGGGCTGTTTGGTCACACAGAGCAGTTTCAAATAGTCATACACCTGCCATATTGGGGACCAACAGGTGTTGCAAACAATCCACTAACCGGTTAGTTGATAAGTGGCGTTTTTTATTATCATCTGAGAATCTTAATTCATCAACATTTTGCTGATATACAGAAAGAATACAAAGGGCATTTTAAATTATTATTTGCATTCTTTGACCATTTGAGATACAGGGCCAGGCAATGGCATCTTTGGATAAGGAATACATTTAAATGAAAAGTGCACTGTCTTGACTTGTTTGTCACATCACATGCAAAAGCAGAGACATTGCTGTGGCTACTAGGGCTGCACGATTCTTGCTCAAATGTGAATCTACATTTTCCTCCGCAAGAATTGAGATAACGATTCTCACACGATTCTCATTTCTTCCATGAAAATATGTATTGTCTTTAGTCTGTAGTTGCTGAACATTACTACATTAAAAATGTGGCACCTGGTGCCAACTACTGTGGCTTTAAACAGACAACATCAAAGCGGTTGACTTAAACCTCTGAGCTCTCTTAAAGTCTCTCTCTTGTAGAAAATGAATTGCACAGGCAATTGTGCACTTTTACTCAAGTAAATGTTGAATTCCGGACGTTTTCTATATTGCAGTATTGATACTTTTAAGTAAAAAAAAATTGACTACTTTTTCGACCGCTATAAATAAATAAATAAAATAAACTATAAATATCACTAACTGTCTAGTGAAAACCTGATATCTCAGAAACTGTTACTTTTTAGGAAATGTAGAAAAATGACCTGCCATGTGTGTTCTAATGGATCCAATGTGATTAGTATTTAATCACTAGCTCTAGTTAATAGTATACTTGTCGTTCAATATTTATTTATAAAGCCCCCTTGGCCCCACTCCTCAAACCCACCTCACCGCTGCCCATTATGACAGACTGGAATGGAGACAGTCTCGCGACTGCATGGCGACAACCGACCGTCGGGGCAGTGTGGAGCTGGCTTTAGAGTTGACGACAGCCAGCTCCACACTGCTGTACTGTACTGTACAGCATCTTGCAATGGGTCCACAAGATTCGATACAGCACTAAGACAGCACCCATGTACCAGTCTAAATACTTCCTTAATGTCAACGAAGTCCACACCCATAACACCAGAGGGAGATCAACAAACATGTGCAACTCAGATTCGGCACAAAGGGACTAAATTATTTTCGCTCCTATGCCACCAAAATGTGGAACGCCCTACCGCCCTACGACCCTACAGTCATTAAGACATGTGAATCCCTTGACTCCTTCAAAACCGCTCTCAAAGGGCACCTACGGACGGCTGCAATTCGAAACTGGGCCCCGTAAAATCTGAATCCCCCACCCACCCCTTTTCCCCCTCACTGTATTTTTCCATTTTTACCTCCTATGATGATTTCCTCTTTTAGCTAATATAGCTATATAGAAGAGTAAATTTGTACGTCTCTAATTGTTATGATGAATTGAACATGGTGGGCCCTATTAAACAAGTGTAATACTTTATGGTGTCGTCCACAGTTAACAGTTTTGTATTGAGTTGTGCATGCACAACATTGGACTGTAAGAATCCAGGTACGTACGTGTGCAGTTGTGCACTGCACGTACCTGGATTCTTACAGTCCAATGTTGGTAGCCCTGACTTTGACTACCAATAGATATACAGTAGTTATATTGTAATAAGATACTCTACCATTATATATGTTGTAGGCCTATTAGTTATACCATAACATATTTTGGACATTTCTAACTGTGGTCTTTGTTCCTCACCTAAAAGACATCTTCAGTCTCTGTTGTTAGAATTGCATTCGACGACGTCAAACATCTCTTCATCAGCCACAGGGATCAGTCTCTGGTTCATCAAGGACTTCATTCATTCAGTGTTTGTTGTAAAGTCGCAATTAATTAATTAATTACCGCTATTCGAAGTGGAACAAACTAAAATCTAACGCGTTAGCTCCTAATTGGTTAGCTCTCGTACGTTGCCAATCATGAATGAACACATTGAACAGCATAGAGTATAGATCAACAATCAACAATAATAATGAACTTCCGGGTCAGCTCAAAGTTGAAGTTGTGATCTTTTCTCGGTGGTGATGTGGCGCTTCACTGCTTACCGCCCCTGCTGGCCAAGGTGTGTACAGCTCCATTGAAGCTTTGATCATTCCCGACCAGTGGTTTTTCATCAAACCTTTTCATTTCAAGGCCCATTACCTATTAGGCATTTGAGCATATGTCGTTTTTCATGATTAAATTTTTTTTGTCGAAAACCATGAAAACCATATTGGTTACAGCCCTGTGTATTGCACTTGAGTACAGTTGAGGTATTTACTGTACTTAAATGAAGATCAAATAATAGTAAACAAACCAATTTGAATTTGATAAGCTACAACTGCATGGTGCAAACTTAAATTAATCTAACTAAGGAGTTCGATAAACTTGAGGTGATGCCCCTTAACACAGACATGTATGCTAAGGTGTGGTCAGGCTGGTTTCACTTTCGATCACATAACACTTGTCCCAGGATGATCTGAAGATACACGTGGCCCACCCATCTGACCACGTAGGACTATAGTAAATGATAAAAAAAGAAATCGCTATAAAATTATGTAAAAAAAATACATATTTAGCCCCATGCGCGAATGCTCGAAAAAAACTAAAGTTGTCCTTTAAGTGCCTCTGAAACCTTACTTAGTGTCAATGTCTGCATTATATTTTCCTCCAGTAACTCCAGGCTGATGTGTTACGTCATAACCCGGTTTTAGATGGCCATTTAGACGTATTTTCAGACGTCTAATAGCCCGAAAAATGCTCAGTGAGTTGCCCGTCCGGCCAGTACAAGTCATCTTCAACTTGCCCAAAAAGTTAATCGTCCATTATAAAATGATAGGCAAAATTGTAATTACAGTTCAATTTAAGTTATTTTTGTGCGATAAAAATGTCAACCATTTTGTATGCCAAATACGCAGATTACCTACATAGCTATGTTGTTTATATATGGTTGAGTCCATTCTCAAATGAGCACTGATGAATTGAACAAGGTGGACCCTCTTGTAAACAAGTGTAGTGCTGTATTGGGTCGTCCACTCACAGTTAACAGTTTTTTTGTATTGAGTTGTGCAGGAAATGTACTGTAATTCTGCAAACTGTTAATAAATACTTCAATGGATCAAAAACTTGCCTGGTCGGGTGGGCAACCCTAGTGTCAACTTAACGCCTGATCATATTAAATCCTTAAAGACATTTTTTTGACTGTGTAATACCGTGGCTGTCACTGTATACCTTTGATAGTTTCATTTATTTGCGTCTTTCTTTTTCTCGTTTTAATTGTTCTCTTTTCTTGTTTTTTGTGTATTTCTCTTTGCAGCACTTAGATTCAACCTTGGTAATTTGAAATGTGCTAGTTTGTTTAGCTTTTTTGCACTCTCGATTTGTATTATTATCATTATTGTTGTGATGACTATAAACAGTAGGTCTATGTATTATAGCCAATATATATAATAACTGGACACAGTCAGGTACAATATAAAATTCTTAGCACGGGAGCTTTGTTTATTTCCACCGTCTCTGTCTCATACAACGTTTAACTGACATCCGGTCTGGTGCTTTTCAGAATAAGACTTAGTGGTAATAGTAAATCCTTCATAATATCAGTATCAAACGTTACATCACCCTTTAACAAGAAAATAAGATGTGCCTATGCAGAGCATCAAATGACATGCAAAAAAAATAAGGAACTTAAACCACCATCTTAAGCCACAATGTTCAAGTCGCAGTATAGCCTACTGTAAAATCCTTGGCAGCAGTGGCACGAACTATGAGAACGCCCAAGGGTGCTGAACCTGAACATCTCATTTTTGACACCATTAAATGATTCCTGTTTAGACACTACTTTCTTAATCTATAATATATTTTAAAGATCATAGTAGGCTGACTTTCTAAACCAAGGTTTTTAGTATGGATTGTGGTTTTAACATGACATTGAAGCTGGGTGCTAATTTTGAATCCGTCTTCCTCAGCTCTAAAAACTATTGTCTGAAACTAAACAGGCTGGTTAAAACTCACCCGTGGCTCCCAAAAGGTTAAAACTAGCCCGTCGTGGGTTAAAACTAACCCGTGGCTTATGACATGCTTGGCAGGTTACAACTAACCAGTGGCAGGTTAAAACTAACCATGCAAGCTTACGTTTAGGGTTGGGTTTTGGGTAGGGTGCCGGACTGATGACTAAGTATATCAGACCAAACACATGCAACCCAATAAGAATGTAATCATCAGATTTCTATGCTTCATATTGCAATACATTACTCTAGCACACTATCCAAAATTATATTAAACACAACAGAATAGTTAAAGTTTCAGGCAGGATTTACGCCTACTCATGTGACTTTTCAGTGTACTTGTCTGAGCAAAGCCTTTACCACAAACAGTACAACTAAAGGGTCTTTCCCCAGTATGAGTCCTCATATGCACTACAAACGCATTTCTGGTGGCAAAACCTTTGCCACAAACTGAACAAGTAAAGGGTTTTTCACCTGTATGGGTCCTCATGTGCCTTGTCAAATCAGATATCTGACCAAAGCCTTTGCTACAAATTGTACAACTAAAAGGCTTTTCTCCTGTATGACCCATCATGTGGAGCTTCAGATGGCTGCTGAAGCTAAAGTCTTTACCACAAACTGTGCAAAGAAAAGGTTTATCTCCCGTAGGCGAGTCTACCTTATGAGTCATCATGTGGGCCTTTAGTTTTGAATTACATTGGAAGCTGTTGCCACAAACTATGCAACTACAGGGTTTTTCTCCTGTATGAGTCTTAATGTGGACCTTTAGATTCTTACTCTCTCTGAAGGTTTTGGCACACACTTTACAACGAAAGGGTCTTTCACCTGTACGTGTATGAGTCTTCATGTGGCACTTTAGATTCTTGCTATCTGTGAAGGTTTTTGTACAGACTTTACAACTAAAGGGTCTTTCACCTGTACGTGTATGAATCCTCATGTGGTCCTTAAGTGTCCAGTCCTGTGTGAAGGTTTTCGCACAGACTGTGCAACTAAAGGGTTTTTCGCCTGTATGGGTCCTCGTATGCTTTTTTAGAGTTGCCTTAGTTGTGAGACTTTTGCCACACAATGTACAAACATAGGGCTGTTCCTCTGTATGAGTCCTCATGTGCACTACTTTTGCACTATTCACCTGGAATCTTTTACCACAAACTGTACAAACAAAGGGTTTTTCACCTGTATGAATCCTCATGTGCACTGCTATATAACCACTATGCATGAATCTTTTGCCACAAATTTGACAACTGAATGGTTTTTCCCCTGTATGAGTCCTCATGTGCACTGCTATAGTAGACCTTTGATAGAATCTTTTGCCACAAATTGTACAACTGAAGGGTTTTTCCCCTGAATGTATCCTCATGTGTGCTTTTAGTGTGGTATTTTCATAAAATCCTTTGCCACAAACTGTACAAAGTGAGGGTTTTTCCCCTGTATGAGTCTTCAAGTGGCTCTTTAATTTGACTTTACTAGCAAAGCGTTTCCCACAAAGTTCACAACTATAGGGAGTTTCCCCTGTATGAGTCCTCATATGCATAACTTTTGTAGAGTGATCAGTAAAACGTTTGTCACAAACTGTACAACTAAAGGGTTTTTCACCTGTATGGGTCCTCATGTGTAACTTAAGTGTACAATTCAAATTGAAGGTTTTGGAACAAACTGTACAACGAAAGGGCATTTCTCCCGTGTGATTCCTCATGTGTATTTTTAGACCCTGAGCATAAACAAATGTTTTTTCACAAACGGTACAGTGAAAAAGTTGTCCTGTATGAATCCTTGTGTGTTGCACAAGCGTTCGTTTACAATTAAAGCTCTTGCCACACACGGTACAACTAAAGGGTCTTTCCCCTGTATGAGACCTCATATGCACTACAAATGCATTTATTTGGGCAAAACTTTTGCCACAAACTGTACAGAGAAAGGGCTTTTCACCTGTATGAGTCCTCATGTGTGCCTTAAGTGTACGATTCAATTTGAAGGTTTTGGAACAAATGGAACAATGAAAGGGCTTTTCCCCTGTGTGATTCCTCATGTGTACTTTCAGACCTTCAGCCTGAACAAAGGCTTTTTCACAAACTGTACAATGAAAAGGTTTTCCTGTATGAATCCTTGTGTGTTGCACAAGATTACTCTTACGAGGAAAGCTCTTGACACAAAAAGTACAACGAAAGGGTTTTTCCCCAGTATGGGTTCTCATATGTTCTACAAGATGTGACGTTTTGCTAAAGCTTTTGCCACAAACCTCACAATGGTTTTTTTCCTTGCCTGTGTGATTCAAGGATGGAGTATGTTTGGATGATTTTAGGTCCTGGGACAGCTTGTTTCTCAAACACAATTTTGGTCCATCAGTATTTTGTGTCTTGTGCGATTTCAGTGTGTTTAAAGCTGACTGACGTTCCCTGGTCTCCTCCAAATCACCACTGTCATCTGTGTCAGATTCAAAACAGTGGGAAGAGAGGGAGAGCTGGTCATCATCACTAGTTGGTTGTGATGGTACCCAATAATTTATATAAGCTTGTGTTTTCATGTGTTCAGTTGAGGTGCTGGCTAGAGGCTCTGTCTCTTTGTTTTCATCATCATCTTCACTTTTCACTGCTAGTAATGACAGTGTTTTCCCATCAGTCTCCTCTGGTCTTTGAAGTAGCTCCTCCTGTTGATCTTTAAACTGCAGAGGTTCTGGTTCCTCCAGGACCAGACTTGGGCTCCTCTCCTTCTCTCCCTCTGCGCCAGGCAGGTGCAAGAAGTCTAGACAAAAGATTTAATGAGAAAAAATGAAACTACCGTAAATCCTCTTTTAGGAACCCGGGCTATTATTTGTCTCAACCGATCCCGATACCGGGCTTTTATTGGAAGGAGGCAGCTATAAGAAGGAGGCCTTTTATTTCTAATTTTCAAACTGATCATAATGAACAAATCACATTTTGGGTCAGTTAGAACACAGTAAAATGTATTGGGCTCATAGCCTATTGAAACCAAGTCCTCGTGAAATATGGCCCTTCATGCAACGTTCGTTGCATGAAGGGCAGATCTGTGGGGGCTCTCTCCCGAAGTTATTAACTTTGTTGTTGTATTGTGTGCGAGCTGAGCACCGCGGCCACGGCATGGACAGTGGACGCTGACGTGACAGGCACAGCCAGCCAGAGTAGCGAAAGTAACAGATACGGCACTTGAAAAAAAAAAAACACAAAAAACCCCGGCTCATAAAAGAAGACCGGAATTTATTTACTTAATTCAACGCCATCCCCGGTGATTAATAGGGGCCCGGTAATTAATAGAAAGGAGGCGTTTATTGGAGGAGTTACGGTATGTTTGGACCATACTTTTATCCATTAAATGTTTCCTCTGTTTTGTAGCTGTGGTAGCTGGATGGACTTCTGCTGTCCACAATTTTATGTTTTGGGCAAGGTATTGATTGATTGGTGTGAGACATCAACACCAGTGCTATTCTGTGTGGAGTTTGCATGTTCTCTCCGTGTCCCCTAGGGTAGATAGTGTAGGTACCCTCACAAAAAACATGCAGTAATCCTGGTCTCTAAACTTCCTCCTCCTGGCCAGCCGGGGCGCCTGATGGACGTGAAAGGAACTGGTTGAAATAACGTGTTCCTTCCACGCGCTACGTCCAACCAGGGAAACTCCCCCTGTCAGGTGTAAAGGAGAAATTTGGACACTCATGCATGAAGGAAGCATGAGTTCAAGTCTGTTGCTCTCCCCAGGTTGGCGGAGGGTGTGTAGAGCCCAAGATCACATTAGATAATTGACACAGGGGTGAAAAATGTGTTCGTGGGATATCGTGGGATAAAAGAAAAACCCCACCAGTGCTATTCCAATCTGATACTTCAAAATTATGCACATTTTTGGTAATGCCACGGTGATGGAGCTTTGCCTCAGTTCTGTACTGTAACGCATATCATTAGCTACAGCTGTGTTGCTTACACCACAGTGTACTAAATGTCACCCCTACAGGGCAGGTACACAGCTACGTCATTTCGTTTTTCTACCCTTTTCCAGTTCCATCATCAAGTCGATGACAAAGTTGATTCTTCTTTTGCAGATGTTTGTTTAGTCGAGGAAAAATAGCATGTGTCCCCTGGACTGACTGTCGGACTGTTTGCCCTGACTTGCTTGCTTTTATTTGTTCTTTTCAGCTTTCATTCATAATTTTGCTTTATCTGCTTTTAACGTCCATGTTGATTTATTTTAGCCCCTCAATAGGCCTTGGCTTTTTCCAGGCAACCATTGCAAATAAGTGTTCTTAAGGACATGCCTGCAGTGTTGGAATGTAATTAAGTATATTTACTGTAATTAAGTATATTAACTAAAGTATTGCACTTGAGTACAATTTTGAGGTATTTTACTACAACCTACTAAATATACTAAATAGTCCTAGACCACAGATTACTGACGTTTTGACAAGAATATTCTCAGAAATGTTTACGTTTCCAAATGAATTTGAAAAATGTAGTTAATAACATTTAAAAACGCAAATAATGAATAAATCTTTTTTAAAGCTGCGTCACAGAGCATTTCCTGTTGTATCGATATACAATACGATTATCGGCAAGGAATATGATACGATTATTCCCATATCGATTAATTGAACCCACCCCTAATCTGTACTCCGTAGAGGTGGGCAGGTTCTTTACCTCGGCACCACCCAATTAGCTCACGGACCATTTATTATCTAAAAACAATTACCAATAATCTGTTAACAAATACCTCAAATTGAAGTAGAAACCACCAGTAAAAGATAATAATACAACATACCTGTCCTGTCCAACTTTACAACAGTTTTCAGTTTTGCGTCTTGCAGTTCACGTTCCTGGTCCATCTCTCGCTGTTCCTGACAACGTTGAATATTTTCTGGAGGCCTTCTCTTTTGATACTGTAGACCTCTCCCTGTGGTGCTCTGTGGAAATCACCAGAAGAAAAACAAAAGATAAATAACAAAACAAGTTAACAAAAAGTTTAGTGATCATTCTGCAACCCTAATAGACCAGTCAATCCAAGTAACATGTCTGATGCCAAAGACTTCTTTATAATTACACCGGTAGGAGGCTGAAAACGTGTGGGTACGTCTTTAGAAAAAAAAGTGATCGCTAAAATATAGCGGCCATGGTTAGGCAACGCCTTGCTGAGCACCTCCTGGACCTGTTTTGCTGCTTCGACACCCTACCCCAAACCTAACCTAACCTAACCTCACAGGGAAGCCACCGGTGAGTCTTAACCGGCCACGCATGTCGGGAGCCACGTGAGTCTTATCCGTGCATTTGTCAGACTGTTGCATGTCGGACTGTAATATATGTTTTCCCTAGCCCACACTACTCAGTGCTCAGGGTTTAAAATGGCCTAAAACTTGGTATTGTTCTATATACAGACAGTGAAAAATATATCAAAAGTATAAAAATGTGTCTCCCCAGAAGCCAAGTTTGAAAACATGTTCAATAGTTAGAAGTACTAGTTTAATAACATACTCTACTGTACAGATTTACTAGTTAAATTGTAGTAACGATCTCTACCGTACTAGTTATATTGTATTAACAAACTACTTTACAGATGCTCTATTGATTATATTGTAATAATAATAACACTACAGTATAGATAGTCGCTGTAGGGCGAATGTCCAAAACGTTCTTCTGCCTATACACGTACGCCATGTCCTAGAGTGAGCGAATAGGGGAAGGGGATCAACGTCACGTGATTCTTTCTTTGATCCCGCAAAAGCCTGGATGTGTCTCAAAGAATATGATTAATCTTTTCCTATTTGGATCCGTAGCCACTGGCACTGCCTAGTTTGTCCATCTGTACCGGCATAGATTGATTGGTCATGCCTGCCTGTCATCAATCATGTGCTTGTTTCTAGAATGCGGCATATTAGTTTTTCTTCACCCCAAAAAATTGCATCTTTGTTTATGATTAAATATTAACGAGAAGCCTATCTGAGAGTAGCCTAAATGTTCTAGCTTCACAACGTCAAACGTCTATTGCAAAGTTTTTGGAGAAAAAAAGGAGGTCAGCAGTCCCTAGAGGAGCAGTTGTATCCCGAGGACTTCACCTTTACTGGGCAACTCCAAAACAGCGTCCGCCCTTGATTACTACGTGATTGAAGACATAAAGGTCATAATTGTAATTTTTGCCAAATGGATTTTCATTGATTGTGTCTATGGTAAGGTAAGGTAATTTTATTTATAGAGCGCCTTTCAAAACAGTTGTTACAAGGTGCTGTACAATAAAATAAAAGGAATAAAACAAGAACATCTCAATCAAAAATAAACCAACAATGAAATAAGAAACAGAGCAGCAAAGACAGTATCTAGAAATAGATAAGATAGAACAGTACATAGAAATCACTGGAGCAAGCCAAAATGTTTGCGGTACAAATGCGTTTTCAGTAGCTTCTTAAAGATGCCAACAGACACAGCGTTTCTCAAGCAGAGTGGTAAATCATTCCACAGCATAGGTGCAACAAATTCGTAAGCTTGATCACCTTTGGTTCGCAGCTTAGTGGCGGGGATAATGAGAAAACCTTTGTCTGAAGACCTAAGTTGTCTCACAGGAGTGATGTGTGACCACCTTTGTGTATTGGTTAACAGTCTAGCAGCCGCATTCTTCACAAGTTGGAGGCGGTATATAGAGGAGCGACGCAATGTTGTAAACAAAGAATTACAATAGTCCAGCGTGGATAATTTTTTCCAGGTCTTGTGGTGTTAAAGTCTTAATTTTAGCAATGTTTCTCAACTGGAAAAAACATGTTTGGACAACCTTTTTTACATGTGGTTCGATGTGGTCCAATAGCATATCCGTCTGCTGCTATGCTATGGGATGCTATCTTGTGAATTTGTAATTTGGAAGCGAGTTGAAAGAAACTAGCTGTTGTGCATTCTTCAATCCTGTGTGTGTGTGTGTGTGTGTGTGTGTGTGTGTGTGTGTGTGTGTACAAACATTGCTTTAACACACACACATTGAATTCCACTGACAATGAATGGCCAGCTTTGAGTGTTTGTGTAAACAAACATTGAATGCCATTGACAAAGAATGACCAGTTTTGAGTGTTTGCATGTAAACAATTAAACATTGAAGACGAAGGTGAGGACGCAAATTGTGATTGGACAGAAACAGAATGAGAAAAGATGATGTATGATGATTAACACAGATTTGTGAGTGGTGCAACCACTCCAAGGAACAGTTCACCTATGTGACGTTAATGAGCACCAGTATGAGTACCAGTAGGGGCACTGTTGTGCCAGAAACAGAGAGAGACAGTGCTGCACTGTTGCCTGCTAATGAGAGAGCGAGAGAGAGAGTTATTGTAATAAGAAATGCAGTTCAGAAATGTCATGTGAATCCCTAGATTCCTTCAAAACCGCTCTCTCCCCTACTGTACACCCTCGCTCTCGCTCTCTCTTCTATTAAACAGTGTTTATTTGATTATGTTTTTAGCAAAGAAGTGTATATTTGTACGTCTTTAAATGTTCTAATGAATTGAAAATGGAGGACCCATAAACTCTGCACTTTATATTTATACTTCCTGCACGGTGTTGTTAAAAAGGAAAAAGAAATGCACACACGCAATGTCAAAGCAAATTCCTATGTGTTTTACAAAATGGCAAATAAAGGTATCTGAATCTGAAACCCTGATGTAAAGAAGTCTTAGTGCTTTTTCTGGTTTTATCCTCTAACAGTTTTTGTATTGACTTGTGCTTTTC
The DNA here is from genome assembly GCF_963924005.1 of Protomyctophum bolini. Taxonomy (NCBI): domain Eukaryota; kingdom Metazoa; phylum Chordata; class Actinopteri; order Myctophiformes; family Myctophidae; genus Protomyctophum; species Protomyctophum bolini. The sequence goes on from NC_137883.1 coordinate 13,842,544, forward strand.
TTGAACTGTACCCATTCTACAAACTATTACAAAGTTCAACCAATCAATCATAAGTAGGGTAATTTATAATCTAACATAGATACGGACCTCACCTCACAGACAAGACATCTAAAATTCAGTCAACGAGCCCAAACGTCTCTTCATCAGCCATAGGGAGTCTCTGGTTCGTCAAGGACTTCATTTGTCAAGGACTTCATTCATTGTAAAGTCACAATGAAGCATTAAATGAATTAATTCTATTCCAAAGTGAAACAATCCAACATTGGCTCTGGCTCTCGTTAATGTACCAGTCGTGGTGTGCGCGCGCGCGTGGCCCATCGTCAAAGGAATAAACTTCCGGGTCAGCTCAAAGTTGTGATCTTGGTGGTGAATGATGGGATGCTTCCTGCCCCCTGCTGGCCAAGGTGTGTACTTAAATGCTTAAGACATTTTAATGTTTTTTGATTATTTCTTTTTCCACTGGTTTTAATGTCCTTTCTTGTCGTTAAAAATATTTTTTATCTTCGAAAATCATGGAAAAACAATATATATTGTAGGCCTATGTACAGTTGGCCTATGTAGTTTTTTAGTAAGTCATCCAAAAGCGTTTTTGGAATCAAATGGACCCGTGAGGTACACTCACAAGGGTCCATTTGGTTCAGTAGCTATCAATCATTTAACTGGGGATCCCACACCCTCAAAAAGGACCCCTGAGGGTCCCCGGACCACACTTTGAGAACCAGTAGTCTATATGCAGCATCACAGCCTTTGCTTTTCCCCATTGTGCAATATGGTGGTTTCTGCTGTCCACAATGGATGGTTGTTGTTACACTTATACATGATTATTATTATCTGGATGTTCTTGTTTATGTACGGTATGTTTACTGTGTTTTAGGCTATAGTATTTATGATCTGCTGTAGCATAAATTGCCCAATTTGGGAATTAACTCCTGGGTGATTTTCACCAGGACAATTATGTTGATGTGATTTTTATAATATTGCTCATGTCTGAGGTGGGTGGGTCGTTGGGTAGCTGGTGTTCGGGTGAGTTTCACCCGAGTTTAGTGATATTTTTTCCCCTCTTTTTTGTCCCAGGAAAGGGTGGACCAAAGGAGAAGTTCCCAGCTCCATTTGAAAAATGGGGGTGAAATGTCATGTTGAAATATTAAAGTAGAGTACGTCAAATTGCCATGTCTTGATGTACTTGAATATTTATTTTATGGAATATTATATCTGGTAATATAAAATATAAACAAAAGTTGAGTTTAGTGTTGAGGTTTAGTGTTAAGGTTAAGGTTTGTAGATTAGAAGAAACAGAATGAAAACAAAAACAGCCAGAAATTATGTCTGTGTTTCATAGCATTTGAACTATTAGGAGTATAACAATACATAGAATAATCTGTATTCCTCATCCTTGAAAATGTAGGATTAGTCACCAGAATCAGGATCATATGTGGTCTAGAAGTTGAGATATTGTAAAAAAAAAATAACAGTAGGCCTAGGTGGTGGCCATTTTGAAAAAAGGCTGCCATGGTCACAGGACAAATCTAAATATTAGCACTGTATTCCTCATCCTTGAAAATGTAGGATTAGTCACCAGAATCAAGATCCTAGGTGGTCTACTCTAGAACCTCAAAATGTAAACTAACAGCAGCTCGTGGCCATTTTGAAAAATGGCTGCCATGGTCACCACAGGACAAATCTGCGATGACCCGATATCGCAGATAGCCAAAAACGTTCTTTATGGCATGCTCCAACTGTGTACCAAATGTCATGCTTTTATCATAAAGTGCACGATTCTCGCCTGCAGAGGCTCCGCTAGCCAGGCGCGGCTGCACTAATAACTTCATGGCAGGCGGAGCTTAAATGGACAGGTATCAGTCAAAAGGGAGACATCGAAGAGGAAGGATGGATGGAGAAGGGTCAACATATGAAATGTCAGAACAGGTCAGCACCAGAGATCTAAGGGTTTGAGGTCAGATGTAGAGTTCCTGGCCAATATTGATGACATCAGGGATCTCAATGTATGGGCTTAATATTGATGACACCAGACCATATATGGGGCGTGACCAACCAAACAACTGACCGGAAGTGCACAATGTCATAGTAAATGCGACCTGGAGTCGCAATAAGAACTGGACACAGGTACAATATAAAGTTCTTAGCTTAGCACGGGAGCTTTGTTTATTTCTACCGTCTCTGTCTCAGTAAAGGGTTTAACGAACAGACATCCGGTCTGGTGCTTTTCAGAATAAAATGTAGTGATAATAGTAAATCCTTCACAATAAAGGTCTACGCAGTACCAAACATCTCCCTTTAACGAGAAAATAAGATATGCCTAACTGCCTATGCACTTATGCAGAACATCAAATGACAACTAAAATGACCATCTTAAGCCACAATATTCAAGTCACAGTATACTGTAAAATCCTTGGCAGCAGTGGCACCGAACTATGAGCACTCCCAAGGGTGCTGAACCTGAATATAGTCCCGACATGCATGGCAGGTTAAAACTAACCATTCAAGGTTAGGTTTAGGGTTGGGTTTTGGGTAGGGTGTCAGACTCATGACTGTAGGACTGTTGGTACGTCAGACCAAACATATGCACCCCAATAAAACAATCATGTTTATGCTTCATATTGCAATACATTACCCTAGCACACTATTCAAAATTATATTACACAGAGAATAGTTAACGTTTCAGACAGGATTTACGCCTACTCATGTGACCTTTCAGTGTACTTGTCTGAGCAAAACGTTCACCGCAAACTGTACAAGCATAGGGTTTTTCACCTGTATGGGTCCTCATGTGCCTAGTCAAATCAGATATTTGACCAAAGCCTTTGCTACAAATTTTACAACTAAAGGGTTTTTCTCCTGTATGACCCATCATGTGCCTTGTCAAATCAGATATTTGAACAAAGCCTTTGCTACAAATTGTACAACTAAAAGGTTTTTCTCCTGTATGACCCATCATGTGGAGCTTCAGATTTCTGCTGAAGCTACCACAAACTGTGCACAGAAAACATTTATCTCCCGTAGGTGAGTCTACCTTATGAGTCATCATGTGGACCTTTAGTGTTGTACTACATTGGAAGCTGTTGCCACAAATTATGCAACTACAGGGTTTTTCTCCTGTATGAGTCTTCATGTGGGCCCTTAGATTCTTACTCTGTGTGAAGGTTTTGGTACAAACTTTACAACTAAAGGGTTTTTCACCTGTACGTGTATGAATCCTCATGTGGTCCTTAAGTGTCCAGCCCTGTGTGAAGGTTTTGGCACAGATTGTGCAACTAAAGGGTTTTTCACCTGTATGGGTCATCATATGCTTTTTTAGAGTTCCCTTAGTTGTGAGACTTTTGCCACACAATGTACAAACATAGGGCTGTTCCTCTGTATGTGTCCTCATGTGCACTACTTTTGCACCAATCACCTGGAATCTTTTACCACAAACTGTACAACCAAAGGGTTTTTCTCCTGTATGCATCCTCATGTGCACTGCTATATAACTACTATGCATGAATCTTTTGCCACAAATTTGACAACTGACTGGTTTTTCCCCTGTATGAGTCCTCATGTGCACTGCTATATAACTACTATGCATGAATCTTTTGCCACAAATTGAACAACTGAAGGGTTTTTCCCCTGAATGTATCCTCATGTGTGCTTTGAGTGTGGTATTTTCGTAAAATCCTTTGCCACAAACTGTACAAAGTGAGGGTCTTTCCCCTGTATGAGTCTTTAAGTGGCAATTTAATCTTTCTTTACTAGCAAAACGTTTGTCACAAACTGTACAACTAAAAGGTTTTTGACCTGAATGGGTCCTCATGTGTACTTTCAGACCTTCAGCCCGAACAAAGGCTTTTTCACAAACTGTACAATGAAAAGGTTTTCCTGTATGAATCCTTTTGTGTTTCACAAGATAACTCTTACGAGGAAAGCTCTTGCCACAAAAAGTACAACGAAAGGGTTTTTCCCCAGTATGGGTTCTCATGTGTTCTACAAGATGTGACGTTTTGCTAAAGCTTTTGCCACAAACCTCACAATGGAGTTTTCCCTTGCCTGTGTGATTCAAGGATGGAGTGTGTTTGGATGATTTCATGTCCTGCGACAGCTTGTTTCTCAAACACAATTTTGGTCCATCAGTATTTTGTGTCTTGTGTGATTTCAGTGTGTTTAAATCTGACTGAACTTCCCTGGTCTCCGCCAAATCACCACTGTCCTCTGTGTCAGATTCAGAACAGTGTGAAGAGAGGAGCTGGTCATCATCACTAGTTGGTTGTAATGGTATCCAGTAATTTATATAAGCTTGTGTTTTCATGTGTTCAGTTGAGGTGCTGGCTAGAGTCTCTGTCTCTCTGTTTTCATCATCATCATCTTCACTTTTCACTGCTAGTAATGACAGTGTTGTCCCTTCAGCCTCCTCTGGTCTTTGAAGTAGCTCCTCCTGTTCCTCTTTAAACTGCAGAGGTTCTGGCTCCTCCAGGACCAGACTTGGGCTCCTCTCCTGCTGTTCAGGAAACTCTCCCTCTGCACCAGCGAGGCGCAAGAAGTCTAGGTAAAAGATTTAATGAGGAAATTAAACAATGTTTGGACCATACAATTATCCATAAAATGTTGCCTCTATTTTGCAGCTGTGGTAGCTGGATGGACTTCTGCTGTCCACCATGTTATGTTTTGGGCAAGGTATTGATTGATTGGTGTGAGACATCAACACCAGTACTATTCCAATCTGATACTTAGATAGATTAGTATTGCCACTGTGATGGAACTTTGTCTCAGTTCTGTACTGTAATGAAATGTAATGTATTGACTATAATAGAAAATAAAACAAAACTCATCCATTATTGAAATCATGTCATTAGCTACAGCTGTGTTGCCTAAAAAATGGCAACAAAATAACATGGTGAAGCAGCTTTCTGCTTCTATGGGCCGACGGCGTGGAACAAGCTTCCCACTATATTTTGGACAGGCAGCCTTTGTAGACATCTTTAAAGCACAGCTTATGTACATACTGCTACACTTGTTTTTAGTTGAGCTTTTAAAATCTTTAGTTATTCATGTCCTCACTGTATTGCTTTACTGCTACGAGTAAGACGCGCGAACGCGGGAAGCGAACGCAGATCGTAAATTGCAATAACAATTAGAATAAATTACGAATTAGTGTCACTCAGCTCCATATATGGGCACAAAAGGGGCCAGGTCCACAACAAACAAATCACTGGCCCCTTTTGTGCCCATATATGGAGCTGAGTGATTGCTGATGCAACACACTCCATATTTGGATAGCGGGACAGACATACGGACAGACAGACAGACAGACAGACACACACACACACAGACATGATCTGCTAGGTCTCATAGTAAGTGCTCACTGCGTTCGCAATTATTGAGCGATGCCTCCACTCCATTACGCAGCTTTGTGTCCCTATGTATGTCCATCCCAGCACGGATGAGCAAGGAATGAGCACGGAAAGTTGCAACACGATAACACTGTCATTTCTGACCGGTTTCGGACGCGGGAAGGCTTGCCAGAACTTGCCACCTGGCCATGTTCCTGGGGGTCCGGATGTTCCGGGGGTCACCTATGTATGTATGTATGTGTGTATGTGTTATGATGTCACTAAGCTGCAACACGATAACTCTGTCATTTCTCGACTGGATGTTCCAGGGATCCCCGGGTAAATGGTAAATGGTAAATGGTGCATTTATATAGCGCCTTTATCCAAGGCGCTTTACATAGATTGTGCATTACATTCACCCATTCATACACCGATGGCAGCGGAAACCATGCAAGGCACCAACTAGCACATCGGGAGCAATTAGGGGTTCAGTGTCTCAGTAACTCTGGGGGAGCCCGGGTTTGAACTGGCAACCTTGCGGTTCCCATCCAGGCACTCTACCCCTGAGCCACCGCCGCCCCGGGGACCCCCACACGGTAACTGTGTCATTTCTCAAACGTTTCGGACGCGGGAAAGCTCGCCGCCGCTTTTGAAATGAATGTACTTAATCGAGTCGATTAATACAAGTTGATCCTTCTTTAGAAGATTTTTGTTTAGGTAAAATAGTATACGTCCCCTGGACTGACTGTCGGACTGTTTGCCCTGCCTTGCTTGCTTGATTTTTTTCTTACCATTCATTGATTTGTATTCTTCCTGTGACTGATTCATAATATTGCTTTATCTGCTTTTAACTTGCATGTTGATTTATTTTAGCCCCTCTCCCTCAAGAGGCCTTGGCTTTTAATACTAGCCATTACGGGTGCACGATTATGAAATTATACTTCTAGGTATCTCTGCCTTGTTTAGACTCAAACAACATGGCACATAAACACTCAACTGTTGCCTGATTAATGCTTCCGTCCTATAGCAAACGTGTCAATGTGTATCACGATATGCGTTGATTTTGAATAATTACCTAATAAATGTACTTTTGCAGTCCTAGACCGATGTTTTGACAAATATATAGAATAAATACGTTTCCAAATCAATTTGAAAAATGTAGTTGATAACATTTAAACAAAAAGCAAGGAAAATAATACAAATAAAAATAAATAATGTTTTGAAGGATGAATGCAAAAGATTTAATCATATTTAATATCGTAAATGATAATTTCCTGCCGTATCGATATTGTACGATACGATTTTTCGATGAATTGAACCCACCTGTACTCCGTAGAGGTGGGCTGGTAACTTCACCACCCAAGTGGCTCAAGGACCATTTATTATCTAAAAACAATTACCACTTATCAGTCTGTCTGGTAACACAGACCTCAAATTGTAGTAGTAAATGGAAACCACCAGTAACAAATAAAACTACATACCTGTCCTGTCCAACTTTACGACAGTTGTCAGCTCTGCATCTTGCAGTCCACGTCCCTGGTCCATCTCTCACTGTTTCTCTGACATCGTTGGATATGTTCTGGAGTCCGTTTCTCTTGATACTGTAGACCTCTCCCTGTGGTGCTCTGTGGAAATCACCAGTAGGAAAAAATATATAACAAAACCAGTTAAATAGTTTGAAGTTGAACTATATCTAGCCTTTGCTTGATTGATTGAATATTTTTATTAGACAATATAAAAAAATGCAAACAGCACAATGTACAGTCAAGCATTTTGGTCAAGGATTACACCGAAGAAAGACCTTGTTTCCAATCGGGTCTTATGCACTCACACACATCATGTCATGAACAATAATCTAAAACAACAACGATTAAACATCTCATTAAAATGGAATTTGTCTACAATTTTGTTTTGCCACCGGCATATTCGTGTCTGGCCATTGCGAGGCTAGGCGATCACCTCCTCTCCCTCTAACCTGCTGAATGATTTTTAGGCCTGTTTTAAAGGAAGCCTGCAGTGATTGTTTTGTTTGTTTTGTTGTTTTAAGGGAAGGGGGCAGGGCATTCCACACCTGAATAGCAGTGCTGTGGAAGGTGAATTTAACCATATTTGTTTTATGCATGGAGTTGCATGTTGACCCATTTTCTATTGTTTGACTGTCTTCTACCCGGAGCCAGCCTATGCTATCAAGATGCTCTGCATATAGGTGGGTCATTGGTCCCAGGCCTATAAGAAGTCGAATTAGTTTGTTTTGGGAGGTTTGGAGCTTAGTTTTCTGTGCCATTGAGATGTTAGAGATCCAGGACGTGCAAGCATGCATAATCAAAATGGGCAGTATGAGGGCTTTAGCTATCGTCCTGAGAGCCCTTTTGATCGCCTTTGTTGCCATGCTTTCACCTGTCAGTTTATTGTCAAGGATATACAGCCTATATGTAACCTCTACCTCTTCTTTGCTAGAGATTACTATGACCTTAAAATCATGTACATTTACCCTACTAGGGAATGGATGGACCCAAAAAGAATTGATTCCGTTTTACCAAGATGCAATGAGTTTGTTATCGGTATTAAAGCCAGTTCGGATTTTGGTGAGTGACCCATTCTACAAACTGTTAATACAAATGTCAATCAATCAATCAATCAATCAGTCATAACATACTCTAGCATAGTGCATACGCAGCGTAGATAGAGGTTCCAAACTGACATACAGGTAAGCCGGTTTAACGTGAGAGCAGATCAACTTGAAATCGCCTCGCCTCGCGACGGAGGCGCGCCGTGTCTGGTGGCCTTGAGCCACGTAAGGCACCGCCGAGCGAGGCGCTAGCCGAGCGAGTCGCCGTGCCGAGCGTTGCGACGGCCACCAGACCCGACTCAGCGCCGTCCGAGTTACGTCCCGATAGGCAGAGAATAGTATATATTAGTAGCCCCTAGTTTCATTTGCGAGGACAGCTACGCGTTCTGTCGCCGTTAGAACATCTGCGCCGAAGACGCCGTTTCCACGGCGACGGATGATGTCATTTCATTTTGATCTGATTTCATCCAAATCTGACACACCGGTAACTAACATCGGACCTCACCTCACAGACGTCTAGAATTCATTTAAAGACCCATAAGCATCTCTTCATCAGCCACATGGAGTCTCTGGTTCACTAAGGACTTCATTCATTCAGTGTTTGTAAGTCACACTTAAGCATTCATTAATTAATTATGAATTATATTCCAAAAGTGGAACAATTCCAAAGTTAGCTGAGCTCCATAGAGTTATAAAGGTTAGCACTATGGTTAGCACTCGTAGTGTCAACAATGGAATGAACTTCCGGGTCATCTCTTCTTCTTCTCTCGTGTTTAATGGCGGTTGGCAAACCTAGTGGTGCATTGGTGTCCATCCCGGTTCATCCCAACCTGGGTCATCTCAAAATTGTGATCTTGGTGGCATAGACTCATAGGCCTGGATTTTTTTTCTTCAAAATTAAAAAAAACATAACCCATCGTTTTTTTCATTTTTGTCAAATCATCAAAAATTATGAAAAACGGCGCGCTATAGTATGCCGTACGATATAGGCTATAGCCCATGGTCCAAAATGATGAGAAACGAGGATAACCTTTTTTTTCAAAATTTCAAAAAACATGGGCTGTAACCCATCGTTTTTTTTATTTTTTCATTTTTTTCATATGCTCAAAAATGATGAAAAACGGCGTGCCATAGTATGCCGTACAATATGGGCTATAGCCCACGGTCCAAAATTTCCTCAATTTCCGCAATTTCCAATTTCCGCAATTTCCACAATTTTCAATTTCCGCAATTTCCGCAATTTCGAATTTCCGCAACACTCCGCAACACTCCGCAATTCCTCCGCAATACTCCGCAATACTCCGCAATAAAAAATAAAAAAACATGGGATATAACCCATCGTTTTTTCCGCAATTTTCCGCAATTTTTTGAAAAAAAACAATTTGCTAATGTTTCTCATCCTCCGCAACACAATTTTTCCGGTAAATACAACACATTGAGCAGGGCACTGCAGGGAGTTGAACCCCGTTCCGGTAAACCAGAAGTACCAGTACCAGTGCCTTAGCTTTTGTGTATTCAACTATTTGGGTAACGTGTACTCCTGGTGAGAGCCGGAGTGGACCTGGTGAGACGTAGGAGGGCCCGGACAGGAGGCAACCCACAGAGCCTAGTCCCTCCACATGCCAGAATTGTACCTCTCAGTCCCGACATAGTAGTTCCGGAGTGGTTCCAACGGATTGTGCGGCCCTGGTCTTTCCCTAGTGGGTCTGATCGAGGGCAGTTACTGGGACATAAGTCGGGACTTGATCACCCCGGCTGAGTCACCTGAGTGAGGGGTATGAATGATGACCCCGATGACCTTGGGATACATCACTGAGGATACGTCCCAGTTGCATCCATGCGATGTATTTTCGTTCTAAGGTCTGTGCCACCCCGGGAACATACTCGTAGAGGTTACCCATATCCCACAACTGCCACCAATGTAGCCTCGGCCGGGAGGCGAACCCGGGATCCCCATTCCACAGGCACAGTACGATACCAGTCGACTAAAGAGCCATGGCCCGATAGGCAAGTAGTAACGCAGCACCGTATAGCCTAGTACAGTTGTTGTTACACTATTATCTGTATGTACGTACGGTATGTTTACTGTGTTTTATAGTATTTATGATCTGCTGTAGCATAAGTTGCCCAGTTTGGGACATATTAACACTAGCTTTGGTCCATAGCTATGCAACGGCATTAGAGCTATGGACCAGAGCTACTAGAACACTAAACCTGGGTGATTTTCACCGGGACAATTATGTTGATGTGATTTTCATAAATCATAATATTGCTCATGTCTGAGGTGGGTGGGCCTTGGGTAGCTTCATGATGCGCTCAGTGACATCATAGAAGGTAGGTTTGTTTCTCTGCCCACAGCTGTACTTTTCTACAGCAGGCAGGTATTCGGGTGAATTTCACTCTTGTCTTTTCACTGGACCATTCTCACATGTCCCAGGAATGGGTGGAGCAAAGGAGAAGTTCAGCTCCATTTTTTGGGGTGAAATTTCATGTTGAAATATTAAAGAAAATCAAATTGTCATGTATTGCTGTAGTACTTTCATTTAATATCCGTAAAATATACCCGGGTTTAGTGATGCTGTGACAAAAGTTGGTTTTAGTGTTCTAAGGTTAAGCAGTATTCTCTTGTTGATTAGTAGAAACATAATGAAAACAGCCAGAAATGATTTAGTTTCATAGCATTTGTAATGAACTATTAGGAGTATAAATACATAGAAAACAAACATAATACAACACTTCAACATCTGTAAAGGCTTTGCAACACTTACTGTTAAACCGTATATAGTTGGTGCCTGAAAGCGTTGATATAGAAAACAACTGTGCTAAAATATAGATGAATCAAAGTACAAATTACACAATGTGCTTAAGTTGTTAATATAGATACATGTGTTTGTCCGTGGAGTGAATTATCATACATAAAAAATAAAAGATCATATACAGAAAAGATCTTTCTCTGGTCCATGAAGCAGTGTGCACATTTATCAGGACATTTCTGATCCATATTTACAAAGACGAGTGCCAATGATACGTTTTATTTTATATATATATATATATATATATATATATATATATATATATATATAGTTAAATTGTAAGATTCAATGTGATATGGACATGTGCTTAAGAACAAGAGGATGATTCAAATACAAATTGCTATACAGGTACAATTATTGAAGGATGAAGTCTATAAGCAGTGGTGTAAAATACATTTGTACAATGTACAATTGTAAGGAATTTGTACTTTACTTGTGTAATTCCAATTTTTTTTACTTCTACTCCACTACATCTCAGAGAGAAATATTGTACTCTTACTCCACTACAAATATTTGAAAACTTTAGTCACTAGTTTTTGATTATTATTACAAAACATTAACCACTTCAGCACATTTGAAAATAGCCAATCTAAACCACTGTCTATAATTGATTTGAACAGTACACGTCATCTGCATTGACCCTTGACCTGAAATCACAACAGCGGTTTATGGTTTATACATGTGTCTTGAATTCTGGATATTGACTTTTAAAGTGAACAGTGCACATTGCTAGAGGTCTGGGTATGTTCTGTAGTCTTTACCAGTGGCGGAAAGTAACTAGGTTAGGGTTAGTGAGGTATTTGTACTTTGAGTGATTCCAATTTACTTTTACTAAGTTCTACCCCACTACATCTCTGAGGAATTGGAGTAAAAGTACAATACTTTTACTCCAATACAATTATTTTAAAACTTTAGTTACTTTGTAGATTTTGATTGAAAACATACATTAACCCCTTTAGCCCTATATAACTTTTCGGCCATCGCGACACATTGTGAGCTTGTAGATCTGCACAATTAGTAGCCTACTTTTACTTTCGGTACTTTAAGTACATTTTGAAGTCAATACGTTGGTACTAAAAGTACTCGAGTAAATGTTGAATTCCGGATTTTTACCTGTAACATATTTTCATATTTTCAATATTTCCATATTGCAGTATTGATACTTTTGTAAAAACTTTTGAGTACTTTTTCCACCACTGGTCTTTGCTACTATAGAACACACTAATACTAATACACACTATCTTTATCTCAGTAAGTTTGTGGAACCTGTAGGACCGTACGTGTACGGTAGAACTTTGTTAATCCCCAGGGGAAAATTAACTTTCAGTTTCAGCCAGCTGATGGCAGCTCAGTCAGACGGTCACGATGAGCGCTCAGGGGGAGGGGAGCTGTTAGGGGTTAAATGTCTTGCTCAAGGACACTTCGACATGTAGACATTGGGCGGGAACCCGGAGGCGAACCGATGACCTACTAATTATTCTCCCTTTGCGACTTCTTATCTTGTCTTTGCAAATTGCCCTCACGTTGGCCTGTCTAAGTAAATTATCTGTGGCTAAATTAAACCTTATTTAGTTCTCACAACAGCCTGCTCTAGATGCCTCTCAAGACATAACACAATCTAAATCAAATCCTCTGTAACGGATTTGATTTGTATTGTAGGTGTAATCAGTTTAGAAAACAACTGCACAACTGCAGACTCACTCCCAATCTTCTGCCGTAGTCTGAAAACTCACCTCTTCACTCCACGTTAGCCCAATAGCACTTGCCCTAGCCTCGACCACCTTGCAAAGGTTCAAATATGTCATTTACTGTAAAACAGATGCAGGGTCATTATTGATCTGGCATTCTATAGCAGCCTATAGTGTTAAATAGTTTCAATACGGATATTCTACTGTTAGAGGGATGATAGGTCCTTAGTTTAATTACATGTATGATCCTAGATGACTATTTCTGTGCATTTGGTGTATTTACCTTGTGTTGTTCTTGCTTACTGTAAATCGCTCTGGATTAAGGGCATCTGCTAAATTGTAAAAGTGCTATGAGTACACACACAAACACAGACACACACACACACACACACACACACACACACTGCATAATGAGAATGTTCTGCAGATGTTGACTGTGTAGTGATTTGACTGCACACACTCTCGTTGACCTAAATGATGTGCACCCTGCTAGATGGAAACTTTTTCCTCTGCCTGTTATTTTTAGAGGCTGTAGCCAATCAATCTGTGATAATTTGTCCCCCGGCTCCAGTACCACCGCTAGGCTTACGCACAGTACGCACTGTGTGTAGGGCAACTCGCCGAGGGGGAAAACAAAATGCGCCAAGCCGATCCTCATAATATTTTTCTCTGCGACTCTGCGGCTTAATAACGAGCACCAGTGCGTGCGTCCTCAAGTTGCATGCGTGATGTTGTGGATCTGCTCAGAGCTGAAGCAGCAACATTAGGACAAATCAAACGGTGAAAGTAGCCAATCTGCATGGGAGGGCAAGCAAAATGAATGGTCAGCAGCTTCCCTGCCTGGCTCACCAATCTATGAAATGCACCGAGCAAGACACTTAACCGCCTATGACAGCTCAACTCTGAGCTGTCATCTGAGCATCATCCATCTGCTGGCTAAATGCAGAAAAGTCACGTGCCCCATGGCGGCCCTCCCACGGGGACGCCACAATACTCCCTTCATTCCCTTCCTATCAAAATGTACATCTCAGTAAAAAAAAACTCAAGTAGAAAAAACAAAACATACTTCCTAATTAGAGATACACGATATAATCGGTAGCGTATCGAAATCGGCCATAAAAATGCCATATCGGTATCGAACCAGTCTCAAAATAATACTGATTATTTTCACCGATTTTGACCAGACTCCCCACTTGGCCAGGGGGAGATATGGATGGTGTACGCAAGCTTCAGGCAGTACTACTTGTCAGCCAGTAGGTGGCTTACCAGACGCCAGGGCAGTGATGGAAGAAGTACTCACATTGTAATGATAGTGATACGGATAGTGGCGAGATATTACATGTTGAGCTTCATGCAATATCTCCTGTCAACAAGTAGTGGTCCTACTGTACCACAGGATCTAAAAGTCTCATTAAAAGTTAGTCATGTTCTACCATACAGATTGTGTTCTGTACAATTGCGTTTCACACACAAAAAAGTTATGGACTGCAGCTTTAACGTGTGCTTCCATATAGGCTGATTAAAATATAAATTTAATAATTAAAATAAGTTCCAGGTTGCAGTTTTAAAATATCTTCCCATGGGTTAATAGCTAAGTTAATACACTGTGAAAGGCCATGGCTGTTGCCCAATTACATTTGAAAATGGCAGTCATATTTTTGTATGATTATATCTTAGCCTCAGACAATGGAATGTGACACGGACGGCAGGAAGCTAGTAGCAAGGCAGAGGCAGTTTAGCGCTACAACGCTCCTTTCGTTTGTTTCTGTGCATCCTTTCCCTGTTTTTCTCTAATATCAACGACTCATAAAACACAACAGGAACTGAGGTCAAACGTCAGCCCAAATGCAGTATTTCTAAAAAAACACAATACAATGCAAAAAGATCACACGTTAAAAAACAAAAGCCTGATTTATACCTTGTTGCGCGTCAGCTTGTAGATCAGCAACATTTTGACACGCGACACGACATGTCGTGCGACATTATAAATTAAACGGCAAGTGCAGAGTATGTGTTGCTTATTTCTTACCACACATTAATATTGCACTACAGCAGCATATTTGGATAAGCATTATTATGCATTGCATTCAGATCACTTTAGCTTATTATGTTAAACGTTTTAAAGAGTCTTTTTGTGGAGTGAAGAATTCAAAACACCTCGCAACATTACATTACGTTATATACTATAATATATATATATATATATATATATATATAAATAAGTAAGTATAAAAAATATATATATGGAAAAATCTGTTGTTTGGCTCTGCAGGACCTAGTGTCAGAACTATAATTAGAAGGAGAGAAAAAAGGAATTGTTAAACCACTTGAACCCCAGCATGACTACTCAAAAATAGCAAATCTACAAGCTCAAAATGCGTCACTTTGCCATGCATTTGAGCTTGTAGATCGGATGTTTTTGGCAAAGAGATTTGGTGTAGACGAAAGTTGTGTTCTAAGACTAGAGGGTTTAAGACAGTGTGTTAAACATAACTGTTTAAAGGGTAGGGGATTGTGTGTTTAACTGTTTAAGGGTAGGGGATTGTGTGTTTAACTGTTTAAGGGTAAGGGATTGTGTGTTAAATATAACTGTTTAAGGGTAGGGGATTGTGTGTTAAATATAACTGTTTAAAGGGTAGGGGATTGTGTGTTTAACTGTTTAAGGGTAGAGGATCGCTGTGGAAAATCTCTAGAAGGTTTGATCATCGTTGCACGTGTCCGTGGCGTGCCCGAAGGCCTCGCAGATATCGCAGTAGGGCCTCTCGTCGGCTGGGTTGCCGCGGTGGGCTGAGTGTGGGACGGAGTCGGGGCTTTGCGCCTGCGTGGGACAGTCCTCTGTATCGTGGAGGTCGAAGCAGTCGCAGATGTCGCAGAACAGACGCGGTGGCGCTTTCTTCTCTCGCTTCGACGCTCCTTCCTCCAGACTAGGGGGAAGAGGGAGAGATGGGTTAGCTTCACTGTCTGCCTGATTTGTTTTGTGAGGGGCCTGCAGATGTAAACTAGCATCTTTGATAAATCCGGCATATGTAAGGGACTACAGCACAAGGGGACTTGTAATTCGTCCTTCACTAAATCCCGCCCCTCTTAGCAACTGTCGCCGGGCCTGTCAATCTTACACCCCCGCCGTTTCAGACACTTTTCAGTGAGAGAGGAAAATCTGTGAGCGAAAGTGTGTGTGTGTGTGTGTGTGTGTGTGTGTGGACGTCTCCACAGTCATGGTTCAGTGGCAATCTGACAATCTGACAGAAACAGTGAGGTAGGTGGAGATTGTTGTTTGGTTTTAACACTGTACACCCTGCTGTGTGTGTGTGTGTGTGTGTGTGTGTGTGTGTGTGTGTGTGTGTGCGCGTGCGTGCGTGTCTTACCCGTCTGTACCGTCATTGCCGTTGAACTCGGCCAGAGCCATCTTCTTCAGCTTGACCTTGAGTTCCTCGTTTTTCCGCTGGAGGTCCACGATCACACTGTTCAGGAAGTTGATCTGAGACGAGCAGAGAGGGACAATCAGACCCTTATGTAGCTTTAAATGGCATAGCAGAGGCTTAAATTATAGAGGGGAACACAGAATATATTCATGTGCGACAAAGAGCAACATCGACAAAAGCTTTTTAGGACGTGAAAAGCTTTCGATACACAGGGTCCGACAGTGTATCTGCGTGTCTGTCTGTCTTCGTCTGCGTCTGGAAGTAATCTCGCAAACCGCTGGACTGATCAATGCCAACGTTTTATTTTTTTAATAACGTTTTATGCCACGATTTTGCAACCCATTTTTTCACCCAGTGTCAATCATCTAATGTAATCCTGGGTGCTACACTTCTTCTGCCAACCTGGGGGGGCAGCGCCAAAGTTCTTGTGCACACTTAACTTTAACTAGTCCATACCCGTTTGAGGATACGAGTATGACATACCCTCTCTCTCTGCCCTCTCTCTCTCTCTCTCTCTCTCTCTCTCTCTCTCTCTGCCCTCTCTCTCTCTCTCTCTCTCTCTCTCTCTCTCTCTCTCTCTCTCGGCTGGTGCACAGTGGACACAAAGTCCAAGATCCACTTTGGAGAGACGCAACTCCCATTTGGATCCACATGATTCAATTTTTTTTCCCTTATTCAGAAAACAAGGCAGGAAAGGCAACCAGGAGACTTGGCACAGAACACAAGAAGAATCAAACGATCAGTTGAACCCCAGACAGACATAGTGAAATTGAAGGAGACTCGTGTCATAATATATCCATACCTGTCCTTCGGCGAACTCCTTTTCGTCCCTCAGCTGATCCAGAGCTGCATCACCTGGATAGAAAACACACCGACACTCACTGACGTAACATCCAGTACTCATTTGTAGTGCTACTACGATGTTAATCTACACAAAAATAAAGTCTGGCTAAGTGAAAAAGCCTCTGACCTTTCTACTACAGTTCAGTTTAGTTGTGTATTATTTAGGTGAAATACATCATAAGGTACCCTAGTATGCTTTTGGAGAATCCGAAAGCATAGAAATCAAGGCTTCACGGAGTGAGTAATTGATGACAAAAATAAAAGTAATTTTGCGGGTGAATTTGTCCGGGAAGCTGTGCCTCCTAATGGATGTTTTTTGCATGTCTATGGAAGAAGGATGTCTCCCTCACTGAAATCCCAACCGGTTTTCATAATGGTTTGGTTTGTTAATAAATGTCAGACTCAGTATTTATGTTATAATATGAGATAAGATACTTTGTTAAATTGTCGTGAACTTGAACGAAATGATTCAAACACTGAAATGAACGTGAAGGCCCAGTGGCCGATGGTGTCTATCTATCCCATCGGGATGGTGTATCTTCCTAAATTAACCATCTTTGGCGAGACTAAGGGCAGGTGTGATGCGGGACGGCATGCTCACCTGAGGACGGAACTCCACTGTCTCCTCCGTCCGAGGCCTGCCTACCCAGAAGCCTTTGCTCCAGGCCTTGGACGCGGCTCTGCAACTGGGCCTTGTCTCGCTCCAGGGTCTCCACGGCCGTCTGCCGGGTCTTGGCCATGGCGTTCTCGCCCCGCAGCACTGCGATCTGCACCAAACCGTCGAATCATCAAAACCTAGCCTGTTTGACTTATTGCTGCTCCCGAGAGATCGCATGACTCAAGTAACCGCATTAAACTTGGCTATTTTAGCTCTTTTGGGCAAATTTCCAAAGATATACTTTTCTCAAATGTTTCATTTTTATTTTATTTTTAAGTAGAAAAACATTGCTGATGTACAAGCACACAAAGCGTAGCATTGCGAAGCTTTGGTAGCTTGTAGATCGTCTATTTTTGCTATTTATAATTCAATTTACAGTAAAAAGAAATTACAGTAAGATGGTTAATTCCTACAATGCACAATGCAAGCATTTAGTACAACTGCGTGTGTGCGTGCGTACGTGCATGTGTGCGTGCGTGTAGTGTGTACCTCATTCCTGAGAGTTTCCAGTTCCTGGTCCTTCTCTGATATTAAGGCTCCAGTGGATCCTGTTTTCTGGTTAGAAATGGTCTCCCTGTAAACATTAGTTAGACATAATCACATACATACTGTAAGAAGTGTGTGGTGTGAGTGTGTGTGTGTTTGTGTGTGTACTGTATGTGAGGGAGAGACACTGACATCGACTCAGAGAGAGAGAGAGAGAGAGAGAGAGAGAGATAGATAGCAAAACCATTTGAAAGCATTCTGTAAAGCAGTGGTTGTCAAAGTGGGGTCCGGGGGCCACCCAGGGGTCCTTGAAGGGGAACAGCTAAATTAGTTAATGTAGCATCACCATCAGTTAGCCCTTAGTTATTATATATAAACTAGAGGGCGGACTGCCCCACCTCCAGCTATTCATTTCTTGATCAAATTTTCTTTCTTGATTTGGGCACCACAATTGGTGCCCAATATTCGTTAGTGCTAACCCCTGTGAACGCGCCTGAATCGATTCATGAACCAGCACTCCGTGTTAAACCCCATGCTGCGCGCTCTTTTTCTCGCGCATATATTTAGCCCACCTGCAGTTCCAGCTTTGGGTGGCTTCACAGTTCCCCAGACGTTCTGGAGGCCTGATTTAGTCAAGTTAAGCCTTATTATTTTATACTTTGACTATATGATAAATAGCAAATCGTTATCAAGCTATTTTGGAAAGAAATACTGAACAAATGTGAATTTTCTCTTCTGGAGGTCCCTGGAAACAGATGTTTTGAGATGGGGGTCGTCGACACTGAGAACCTCTGCTGTAGCCTAAAGCCCTGATGCATACAACACCAGAACAGGCAAAATTTGGTTCAGGTTTGGCCGGCTACAGATTCTTACCTGTCTATCATGTCTAGCTGTTGACTCCTGCGTTCTCCGTGGTTCTAAGACACACAAACAAACACAGAGGCAGTTACAACCGTGTGTGTCACACTCAAGTTCAGTCAAAGCACCAAGCCTGCAGTATTCCTTATAGTAAACGTTAATTTACATTTCCATAGTTGTTTCTATCATGCCGATTGGTTATGATAAAACACATTGTCACTTATGATTTCATTACATTATATAGCAGAATGTGAACAGCAACAGTTGTTTGTGAGACATCAAGGTCTCCACATCTGATGATGTCACATGATGTCACGAGACCTGGGCACCATATGGTGCCCGACAGACACTGGTGCCCGACACACTGACAGGAAATGCGCAATTCTATAGTTAACTGCAACCTTCATTTGCAATAATAATAATACATTAATTTGTAACACTTTATATTTGAAACAAATCTCAAAGAGCTACATGGCATAAAAAGCAAAAAAAACAATGAAATGAACAAAAGTTTCAAGTTTAAATTAAAAACACATAAAAGTACATCTAGGCAAATACTGATGAAATAAAGGGTTTATAGTCGCCTTTTCAAAAGCGTTAACAGACTGTGGTGTTGTCAGATGGTCCAATTAATGCAAATCAAGTAAATTAGCAATAACATAAGAGAACGAGTGCCAACACGGTTAAATGATCTGTGTCAATGTATCCATTTATAACACTGAGAGTACAAATGTAACCAAATAGACCCGTGGTTTCAGAGTTAAATAAACACAGAGAGAATGTTTCCGTGTAATGCCTTGTATCACAATTTCATGAATACTATGTTAAGTTGTGGATTATCTGAAAACAACATTCATGCAATTCTACCTGACGTGTCAGTGACTCAGTGTCACTGTGTCAAAACGGTGAGGTGTTTAAATGCTTTATACTGCAATATAAATCTGTACGTGAGTGACAGCTGCACACAGTGGTATAACATTAAGCTGAAGCTCAACATTGAGTGACATTTTATTTTATCATAACCAATCTGCCTGATGGAAACAACAAGGAAAACATGAAAACATTAAATAATTGATTCTGGGCCAACAAACCAAGATCTATAAGAGCTCAAGGAGGATTTTAAGCCAAATGTAATATTTGTGTGCAAAACTATTCTGTACCTCGTTGAGGTGCTGAAACTTCTCGGAAGCCAGTTTTAGCTCCTCACTGGGAAAAGAGAAGAGAATAAAAGGAATAGTGACATTTAACATATGTTCAATGTTCATGATGAAATGTTCACATTGTGATAAATCAATCCTACATGATCAATAAGTCGTCTACGGCAGGCCAACCGGCTCCTGTCCGTCCGTGTGTCTGTGAATACTAATCTCCGGAGTAAAACTTTGCAAGCACAGTCCCGGTAGGCCAAAGATCAAATGGGCTTTGTGGCTGTGCTATAACAGGCTGCTTCACGTTTTGGCCTATATCTCTTGAACCTTTAGGCCAAAGAAATGCCCATTGCCGGGTCAAAAATGTAAACAGGGTGGTCAAAGGTGGTGTATGCCATTTCTCCATTATACTGAAAACTATACTGTACTGTTCCTTACTTGAAAACAAGAGCATAGCAGAAAAATGTTTGAAGAAGATGACTGTGAAAACACAGTGATTTGGGACGTTAAGCGTCCTGGATTACAAACATTGGTAAATGGATTAAAAATAAATGAACGAGATGGATAATCCCATATCTGACGAGGATGGAAGCACTGAGAGCGAACAGCACAGCAGTGTTTACAGCTGTTCTCTCAGATGTAGAAAGCCACACTCAGCACATGGTGTGCGCACTCACACACACACACACACACACGCGCGCGCACACACACACACGCACGCACGCACGCAGTGAGGTCACAATGAGAGGAGTGGCAGTGTCGGAGCCAGGCGGTTCTATGAAAAGCTGAGGCGTTACATAAGCTTCCCTCCCGGGAGGAGGCTGAGGAAAGAGACTCAGAGCCTCAGAAGACAAGAGGAACACATTGTCAAACAGAAGGAAGAAAAGTAGAACCAAGCTGTGTCTCTGCAGCCCTGTTAGCCTCTTTCAACCTGGCAGTGGAGGAAAAAGTACTCACATTGTTTACTTAAGAAAAAGTATCAATACTGCAATGTGGAAATTGCAGTATTACAAGTAAAGGTACAGGAGTTCAAAATGTACTTGAGTAAAAGTTATTATTGGTATCAAAATGTACTTAAAGTAGAAAGTACTCCAACATCCTGGAATGAACTCCAAAATTATTTAAAACTGAGCTCCCTGCCATCAGTTCAAAGGAATGCTTCAAAACAAAACTTGATTGCTCCCGTTTCAATTTTTGTTTGTACAGTTTGTTTGTTTGTTTGTTTGACTGGTTTCCCTGCATAGTTCCTTTGTAATTTACCCTGATTTATAATGTATTATGTTTTGGATGTATTATTAATTGTACTTGTACTATATTAACCTCGGCTACATTGAAAATGAGGGCTTGCACTCAATTCTACTTCCGAGTATACTAAATCATTGCTGTTAGATGTTCAACAGTTACTTGATTGATTGAATGAAAATTGTATTAACAGTTTGTAGAACATTTCAAAGAAAGTACAGGTCAATACAAAAACCACTGAGGATAAAACCAGAAAAAGCAGACTTGATTACAAATACATCAGGGTCATCGATAGATTGGCTATTTTTGGTACTTTGGTGTGACACTGTAGTATGACGAAGTAGGGCATTCATTTAAGTAAAATCATAAAAAGTAAAACTGTTCTGCCTGTGTAACACCAGCTTTCATGATGGCACAGTCAGGACGAGCTTTGGCTCGAAACGTGGTCAAATAAATGACCCTGGAGCACAATGTGTGTGTGTGTGTGTGTGTGTGTGTGTTTTCTTCCACCATAATAACGCACCTGGTTAGTTTGTGCCAGCCATCTGACAGATCAAACATTTTAATGAGCAAGACGTAGCTCGCCAAGAATGACAATGTTATGGCAACCAGTGAGCTAATAAGCAATGAATGTTTATTGCTTTCTTGAAAGAATAATAAAAATGTTAATAATAACACATAATCATAGGTATTTGTTTGGTTCTCTATTAAACATATATAAAATGCATTTACTGTCCCTAGACTAGACTTAATGTATGAATGAAATACAGTATTGGTGAGATAAACGGGCGCATAAAGGCACTCGCCCACTGATCCAATTAGCTTGGATGGGTTAAAAACAGGACACATTTTCAAACATAATTCGATATTGTGCTGATCAGAACAACTATTGACAAACTATTAGTGACTGACTGACTGACTGACTGACTGACTATTCTTATACCAGTGTTCGTGCAAAGTTTTGGTGTGGTTTGGAGCAATGGTAGCACCTTGCAAGTCCACCCCCCTCAAGGCAAACATAGGAATAACTTTATAAACAATTGAACTTGAGTTTTCATATAATTAAAAACATAAAAGATTATTTGGCTAATATCCCTCACATTATGTTTCACTAACTCAAAACTCAAAAACAAGAACAATATGAGTCATTATAACTTAAATATTGTTCTTTGTAACTTACATTTCCTTGCAGAGAATTCCAACGCGCTGGTTTTCTGAACGGCTGCGTTCCTCAGAGAGACTGAGCTCCTCCTGATGTTTAGAGTTCTGTTGCTTCAGAACATCAAGCTGCAGATGTCACAGATGAAAAAGAGAGATCACAAAATGTTACATGTTACATCTCTGGCCCTTTTTCCACCAAAAGAACTTTGGTTCAAGAACTGGTTCCGTTCTAGATTCTTGGAACCTTGGTGCTTTCATGGCATCCATTTTTTGGTTCCAGTTCCGAACTTTTAAGATACTGAACAGAGGGTACAGTATGTGCGTGACATCCTCATCATACCCGGAAGTTATGCAGGAACGCCTACTTACTGGCCTTGAAAAAACAGCATCAGAAGTTTGGGAAAAAAGACTGAGATTATTTGGAAACGTACATAAGAGGGATAGTGAGTACATCGGTAGAAGGATGCTGAGGTTGGAAGTGCCAGGCTCCTGCTAGAGGAAGACCAAAGAGGAGATTTACTGAAAGATGTACTGAAAGAGGACATTAAGTTAGTTGGTGTGAGAGAAGAGGAGGACATAGAGACTGGGTGAGATGGAGGCAGATGATTTGCGGTGGCGAACCCCTGAAGGGAAAAGCAGAAAGGAAAAGAATACTGTAGGTTACAATCTATTTGTTTAGCAAATTACCACCATAATATGCTGTTACAAAACTTCTCATTTGTAATAATAATAATGATTTTGTCCTTTAATCACCTCCGCACAAATTGTCAATAATATCATGCCGCCATCTTACTGCCAACCCGCGATTCAGTCAAATGTCCCTTACTGCCGGCCGTAGAAAAGGCATAATTTATTTTGAAAAATCCACCCCATAATCGGCCATAACTAATCTGGCGATCATCACTTTAAAAGTAATCAAAAGCGTTATTATATATTTCTTGCTTTGTTTTTTGTTATTTTTCCCTGAACAGTGTGTGTGTGTGTGTGTGTGTGTGTGTGTGTGTGTGTGTGTGTGTGTGTGTGTGTGTACGCTCACATAATGTTTTCATTTTATTATTATCCTATCTGTGTGTGATCTCCTACAAGCATTTATAGCATTTATCTACTGTTTTTACTTTTTATTTACTGAGTTGGCAACACATATTGAAATGTTCGATTGTTTGTCTTTTTGCTTTCTGTATGTCCTTGTATGTCATTTCTGTTCATGAAAAATGAATAAAATTTAAGTTGAAAAAAAGAAAAGCGTTATTATAACCGCGAGGCAGCGCCAATTATTTATGAGCTCTTAAGCACTGAAACCTAGCGTCACATTTCTGTGGGGAACACTTGAAAAACACGTTGTTTCAGCATAAGAATAACAACAACAATAACATAAGAATCCTGTCAACTGTGGTTTTAACCATTTAAACCTCAGACAGCGTCTGAATTCTGGGGGAAACTCGCAGTACAAGTACAGTACAAGCTCACATTTTAATGTAGAGCAAAAACTGAAGAGAGAGCCCTGAAGAACTCCGGGTCAACCATATAGGGTTTAATTAACAGTTTTCCAAACAGCTTCTGTTTGGCAAAGCAGACAAAGAAAATTGAGACATCAAGATGTATTCAATATACTGTACCTCTCCATTTATAAA
Organism: Protomyctophum bolini; assembly: GCF_963924005.1. Taxonomy (NCBI): domain Eukaryota; kingdom Metazoa; phylum Chordata; class Actinopteri; order Myctophiformes; family Myctophidae; genus Protomyctophum; species Protomyctophum bolini. The sequence goes on from NC_137883.1 coordinate 13,866,384, forward strand.
TAATAACGTGGTGAATAATGCAAGCATCAGAGTCTTCACGTGTCTGTTCCAACTGCCGACTGTTTCATAGACACATGAAGATCTATGATCTCACCAGCTCTAACGTAGAGCCAACAAGGGACAATCATTAATTTAAGACTAAGAATAAATTATAGATTCCAAATCATCGCCTTCTTTGTAGATGGAATGGGGTTAAAATAATAATAATCCACATGTACCACAATCCAACATATACTGTAGGTCACATGCCTTTATTTTTGCATTGTACATTAACAGTTATGCTCTGTCTGGAGAAGTCCTTCTCCGTGTTCAGTTGTATTGTCAGCAGTGGTGGAAAAACTATTCCCATTTTGTAGTTTATCAATTGTACAGTATCAATACTGCAATTAAAAATTAGTAAAAGTACAGAAGTATTGGTATCAAATTGTACTTAAAGTACCAAAAGTAGAAAGTACTCTTCATGCAGAATGTCCCATTTCAAATTATTTAGAAAATAGCAGATGTACAAGATCACAATGTGTCGCATTGCGAGCTTGTAGATCGGCTATTTTCAAATTGTTGAAGTGTTTAATGTATATTTTGTAATCATAATCAAAGTAACTAGTAACTAAAGTTTTCAAATAAATGTAGTGGAGTGGAGGTAAGTACAATATTTGCCTCTGAGATGTAGTGGAGTAGAAGAAGTAAAAGTATTGGAAATTGGAAATACTCACGTACAAGTACCTCAACATTGTACTTAAGTACAGTACTTAAGCAAATGTACTTAGTTACTTTCCACCACTGATTGTCAGACTGGTCTGGGTAAATCTCCAACTAACAATATGTTTCGCTCATGCAAACCTCGTTAACATTACATTCCATGGTCAGCAACAATAAAGCTTTGTATTGCTAGTTGGGTCCTTAACGTGTCATTTTAATAAACTGACACAGCATCCAATGTGTGGATAGGACAGACGTCTATGTCACATGAACATACTAAACATGTTCCTAACAATGTATCATGCACAGAGAAAGAGAAAGAGTGAGAGACATCAAGTTGAACTAAATACATAATATTAAATTAATTCATAATTAAACTAGACATGCAGTTTGCAATAGGTTACAACATTAACGTACTAAACATGCACAATGACTGATCTTTCTGCTGTTTTTGGTCAAGGTTAGTACTGTAGGTTACCGTCTAGCTGCTAGACTCTAGCACCTCAGCCAAAAGTAGTCTACTCTCTACTGAATGCAGCCTCACACAAATTAGACTGGGAAAGTCATTACATGCTCTCAAAATAGCCCAATCTACAAGCTCACAAAGCGTTGCAACATGACATGTTGCGAGCTTGTAGATCATCTATATGTATGACGTGCAATTGAATTCAATTGAATTCATCTTATGAGAGTTACAAGCACACATATACGTACTATATAAAGTGGCATGGTGCACGCACTGCATTCCAGAAACTTACATACATGTCTGTCATAAAGCTCTTTTAATTTTATCATAATTAAATGGGTTTAGAGTTGCCACAGTAGTATTACATAAAGGTCTAATAGCAATTATTTGAGATAATCGCAACTATTTTGTCATAATCGTGTCCATGTTGAAAAATGGACACGATAATAAAGCAGAAATAGCAGATCTACACGTTTAAAACGTGTCACTTAACATATAAAATGTATAAACATTGCAGTAATTTCATCATAACATTTCAGTTATTTGTCATATCTGCCCTGTGCATTTTTTCATTACGAAGCCTAAAAGGCAAACATAATTTCTATATTACAAAAACATGTCATTTCTATACTGTTCCAATTTAAAAAACACAATTAAATCGTGATTATTTGTGTGACATTTAATTGTCAACTTAAATGTGCAATCGGGACAGCCCTGAATGGGGTTCCCGATAAGCTGAAGACAGTAGAAACAACATTGAATTGTACCTGGTACTGAGGTGAGAATCCCTGACGTCCATCCTATCCTACGGACTCTGCTCCCCAACCTCAACAAACTGTTCTGTTTTTGTTTTTTTTCATCAATCACTGCACCAAAAAACAAGTGTGTTGTAACCACTGTTCCTCCATCTATAACAACACACACGCAAAGTGACTAACGCAAGCCTGGCATCAATAAACCATCAGCCCTCATCATCCCCAGTCATGCACGGAGAGAGAGAGAGAGAGATGGAGGGAGAGAGAGGGAGCATGTTTGCCTTTGAGCGCTCTCTCCCCCATTGCATTAAAGAGGCAACGCTCTTTGATTATGTAAGTCCCCCACCCCCAATAAGCTCCTCCTACACTCCCCCCCCCCCCCTGCAGCTGTGTGTGAGACATATGCACACACCCGCATGGCACGTGCGCCACAAACAAACGTGCGCCGTCCTTCATTCACTATCGCTCACCACCATATACGCAAATTGATCCTGCCATCTCTATCCCAAACAAACACCAGATTTAACCACTTAAATTTTAACAACAGCAGATCTACAAGCTCAGCCTGCATGTATTCGAAACATTTGATGATTTTCGCCTATAATGGCGTGCCCCAAAAAGAGGGAGGCCAGTTTGAAAGTGGTCACATCATCATCTCCGTCTGCACTACCACATTGACAGCGTTTATGTGGACCAGAATATTCCATATAATATTCAGAATAACAGCTCAATCAGAATAAATTATCTGAATATTCCACTAATATTCAGAATGACAGCTCAATCAGAATATAAATGCCACATCAGTTGGAAGAGAATAGTCCAATCAGGTCCGATTGGAAGGAATTCTCTCATTTTGGTTGAGAGGGGTGGTTTAAATATCCAGATCAACATGTAAACACTTATTCCAATCATTTATCTCTCTGGTTGGAAAAATTACAGGAATAATCAAAATAATTAAAGTCGACTTTGTCAAAAAGTTATATTCAAATTAAATACTTTGAGTTTTGTAAATGAGGAACACCTTTCTTCAGTGTCCATATCTCCGATCAGAATGAATAAATAACTCACATGTTTATTGTGTGGTATTTATAATAAATAGAAAATACCACAAAATAGCCCAGGAGAGTTTCATGTCCACAGTCAATAAAGCAATGTTCTGCCCAGCCAGGCATCCACCATCTCTCTCTCTCTCTCTCTCTCTCTCTCTCTCTCTCTCTCTCTCTCTCTCTCCCCCCCCCCCCCCCCCCCCTCTCTCTCTCTCTCTCGCACGCAGGCAGGCATGCACACATGCACGCACACACGCACACACGCCACTCTCCAGTTCACTTGTCATGTACATGATTACATCACAGCCTACGGCTAAATGCCTACAGACAGACATAAGAGAGCATCACTGCACAAGTGCACATACAGCATGTGCCACTACAACATGTCCCTGCTGTCGAGTGGAAAACCTTGTATGTCCAAACCGTTACTAACCACTACTATTAATTATTAGTTAGTTAGTTGAATTGCATATTGTCCACTAATATAGCTCCAGCCATATTCAGAGGAACTTCTCTTTTATTGCTGGCTGTACGTTAATGTTTTGAATACAAATCAAAACAACCGTCATCATGACAGGAGTGCTCTGTGCAAATAAATAATGAAATGGAATGGAATAATGAAAAAGTTATACAGAACGCATGTATTAACAAACATCCTGAAATGCATAATGCGTGTCCCTCACAGTTTACACTGCGTGTGCACAACTGCACATGTATGTGTGCGCGTGCGTGCGTGCATGTGTGCGTGTGTGTGTGTGTGTGTGTGTGTGTGTGTGTGTGTGTGCGTGCGTGCGTGCGTGCGTGTGTGTGTGTGTGTGTGTGTGTGTGTGTGTGTGTGTGTGTGCGTGCGTGTGTGTGTGTGCGTGCGTGTGTGTGTGTGTGTGTGTGTGTGTGTGTGTGCAGTGTGTGTGCAGTGTACACAGACAGTATATATACCGTAGTTAGTGTTGTCTGTATGTATGTATGTAAGCCAGCGGAGCCTGGAAAGCAGACTTTAAACCGATGATGATGATGATGTCTGTAGTGCATGTATGTCTCTAATCTCCCATTTGCATGGCTGTCATGAGACTGACCATCTGGATCCCACACAGCCACCGGGAGGGGGCGGGCGGTTCTGAGTGGATTTGGAGGGCAGAGAGATTCAAATATATAGATGACATTCCGTAGATTCACACTACAGAAATGGCGCATTGGAGCATCTTATGATTAATCAAGTGATTGTGTTCCCGGCTTGGACTCCTCATGCATTGAAGGAAGCATGAGGTCAGTCCGTTGCTCTCCCCAGGTTGACTGGGGGAGTGTAGCGCCCAGGATTACATTGGACAATTGACACTGGTTGAAAAAAGGGTTACAAAAATCCTGGGATGAAAAAAAGAAAAAAGAGTAAAGGTGAAACATAAGAAATGAAAGCGGGAGGAAGAAGAAGAGGATGAGAAAGGACACCAGCCCCTGCAGCCATTCACGCCAGACTGACTCAGTGTGACAAAAGAAATCTAAGTCATACTCAGCCTGCGTGATTAAATGAAATGCATAGTAACCTGGGAGGTTATCCTTATGCATAGGCATACAAATGTGCATTGGTACAGAAATGCAACCATGCATGACAAAGTATTATTCATAAAGTATTATTCAGATCCACATTAATGCTCTTCCTCACCTGACTCTCCAGCGTGTGCTGGTCGTTGGTCAGTCTCTGCGACGTCTCAGTGGCCTAAGGAAACCATGGACAGACACATCTCAAAGTTAACATTACACATTCACAACTCTTTGGATTCCTGAAGACTCTTAAGACCAATCTCCACCAAATGTTTCATTCAACAGTTACATTTTCACAGAACAACAATGAAGAAATGAAGAGTGTGTACTGTGTATATAACCTATATAACATAAGTGTTATGCAGTTGGAAAATATAATTAAGGAGTATTACATGAGAACAGGCCAAACAAGTATTCAATCAATCAATCAATCAATCAATCAATCATATCCTCACAAAACGCCTCTAAATTGTGTTCCTTACTGTATGTTGTTCTTCATAATATCCACTAGACTAGATGGCAATAGCAAGGATTAAAGCTCTGATATTCAGCATCTGGTAACAGGGTGATGCTATTCTGAATTGTTTTGAAATTCTGGGTCTGATCCTGGAACTGTATGACAAACTACTGGATTTAAAAATCTGATCTCCGATCAGACAGAGGTGAAACGTTCAGAACGGGGTGGTGTTCTAAATCATTGTTGTCAGGCAGAAACTTCGTATCTCAGTATATACATTTACAGTATTAATTACAGTATTTACAGTATTACAGTATTTACTTTTACATTTGTGGGCCCTACCTGTCGCGAAAGTAGTGAAAATATCTGATATACAAGCTCATGTAATGTTGTGAGCTTGTAGAAAAAACCTCACTGTAGTCACTATAAAACCTACTTGTTTTAACTGGTCTTGGATCTCTCTCTCTCCTTCTCCCCGGCTCTCTGCACTCTGGGTTTGGTTGTCTATACAGTAATAAATAGAGTAAAACCTACTTGTTTCAACTGGTCTTGAAGCTCTCCCTCTCTGCTCTGGCTCTCTGCGGTCTGGGTTTGGTTGTCCTTAATCGCCTGCTCCATCCTCTTCTCCAGCTCTGAGAGAACATAACATAACATAATGGGATGAATCCATAAATGAATAACTTCATATTGCACTCAGTGGCATAAAAGAACATATTTTTTTAACTCAGGACCCAAAAGATAAATTAGACGTTTGCCCGGGACCCAAACTAGTAAAAAAGAAAAGCAGATCTAAAAGCTCGAAACGTGTCGCTTCGTGCCACATTGTGAGCTTGTAGATCGGCTATTTTAAACATTTGTTTTCTGATTTATGGAAATTCTTTGATTTATCTTTATTTGTTTTTAATTCATTAATTGTAATTCCCATTTTTGGGGAATGTTATTTTTTAATGTTGTGAAATAATAATAATAATAATAATAATAATAATAATGAAAAACAAAATGTAGGAAACAAAAAATAAAGGGACCCATGAGACTCCCCCCCCCCCCCAGTCTTTGGGGATTCTAAATCCACTGTTTCCCAAACACTGTGTCGAGACCCATGTATGGGTCGCACACAAATTCTTCATGGGTCGTGACTCGTGAGTAAATAGTTTAGTTTCCTTCATTATATATATATATATATATATATATATATATTAGGCTTAAACAAAAACAAAATCACAACTTCAAGTAATAAATAAAATGAAAAATCTAATAACTTCCATGAATAAATAAATAAAGTAGAAAATAGCAGATCCACAAACTTGTAGATCTGCTCAGTCATTTCACTAGCTTGGGTCCACTAGTTTGAGCTAAAAGGTTTGGGAACCCACGGCTCCAATAATCAATTACCTGCCGTGACCTTTGCTGATCTTCGGTTTTCCTCCTCAGCCGTGTCAACCTTCTGTCTCTGAAACCATGAAACAGCTGCGTGAACACCAGGCAGCTACAGTACACACTTCCTATTACATAGTGAGTAACCTGCTGTCTCCTTCTCTTAGTCGGGAAGCATCAACTACTGTGTACATCTGCACTGACGTACATACGCACATCCACAGAAAATAAACGCATCTCTAAACTGGGTCAGTGTAAAGAAGCCAAGACTAGACATGTTCATTTAATGAAAATGGGAATTGTCAAGCAGGTCTAAATGATCCAACTTTTAAGCACATAAACCCTATTTTATTAGCCTGGAATCCAGACTGGCTCGCTACACTCAAAGTTTACTTTTTTCCCCTCTCAGTCTGATTTCCAAACATTAACTGTAGGCACATCATTGCTGATTGGTTAGTGCTCAACCAATCCCAGTAGGAAGGGAAGTGACTTGAATTTTACATTGGATCGCTCTGGTCCCACCCCGCCCAGAGACCAATCAAAATCTTCAGTGCCTGGGTGACTGAAACCACTCCTTTCACATAATAGGAAGACAGAGAAAAAAAAGAAAATAATCCACTGTCTGTGTCTTGACTCCAGGATTTTATACTGCGGAAATAGCTGATCTACAATCTACGGCGGAATGTTATCTTGTAGCTATGCTATTTTCACTGTTTTTGACAGTGGCAATTGCCCAAAAGGGCAGAAAATGGGGTTGTCGCCAGCTGGAAAGAGGTTAAACACTACAGTAGTGCGCCTATACTGCAGAACAGACAGCTCATCAGTTCGAACACTTACAGTAACTGCAAATCAATAACTTATGGTGTCTTGTGATAGTTAACAAATCGATTACGCAGTCCTCTGTGTGTGTGTGTGTGTGTGTGTGTGTGTGTGTGTGTGTGTGTGTGTGTGTGTGTGTGTGTGTGTGTGTGTGTGTGTGTGCATGCGTGCATGTACTTGTGAGGTACAAATGTCCCCACAACAAGTATAGTAGCATTTGAGAAACAGACATTGTGAGGAAAGGTTTCCTGGTCCCCACTAGAGAAGTGGTTGTTTTAGGGTTAATTAGGGCGTTAGGCTTACAATTAGGAAAAGATTCAGGTTGATTTAATTGGTTAAATTAGGTTAGGTTTGGATTCACGCCTGATTTATATCGAGTTGTGTGCTGCTGTGACGTGCACCAAAAATAGCAGATCTGAAAGCTTGTAGATCGCCAACAATGGCAGAGATAAAATCACTGTCCATCCGTGTGTGTGTGTGTGTGTGTGTGTGTGTGTGTGTGTGTGTGTGTGTGTGTGCGCACGCGCATGTATGCAGCGGCAGACTTAGTGCTGGAGGCCCCCCCGTCTGTGACTCATAAGGGGGTAGATTTTATTTAAGTCAGTGGTTCTCAAAGTGGTTCTTGGAGGGGGCTCCAGGGGGTCCCCAGCAAAATGAGTTCTGAATCAATCCTCAACATATTCAGGTTAACTGGCTAACTTAATCTTGCAAGATTAACCATCTTTCGTGAAACCGGTTAATCGCTGATCCAGGATATATTAAACCAGGATATCTGTTAAATCCCGGCTTAATCCATAAACCAAGTTTCGTGAAATAGGCCCCAGGTACGGCAGCATAATTGAAAGGAAAGTTTGTTTGTTCGGAAGTTTATGCACCGGTATGAACGAATAATTTTTACTCCTTCCCTTTGAGGGTCCTCAATTGGAATGAACAACTGTTCATTTCTATACTGTATATTTAAATAATTTGGGGAAATCGCATGAGGAACTCTGACTGTTGAGGCCACAGGCAATCACCTAAGTTGCCCAGTGGTAAGTACGCCCCTGCGTGTGCGTGCGACGTGCGTACAGTATGTGTGTGTGTGTGCGTCTCACCAGATCAGTAAGTTGTGTTTCCAGAGAACTCTTATCTTGTTGGACAGACTGCAGTTCTTTCTGTTTGCTCTCCAGATCCACACTCAGCTCACTAATCTGCAGGAAAGTACAAACACAATCAGGGCTCTAACTATCCATTACTTTATTAGCAAAAATGATATCCATTACTTTTTAGATAATTCAAATTAATTAAATAACTAAATTAACAACTAATTTATACTTTGTCACACAACCATGTCTTGCAAAAATAGCAGACCTGCGGGCTCACAACGCACCAACATGTTGTGAGCTTGCAGATCATCACTTTAAGATATTTCTGGAGAATTTAGTGACATGCCCAATATAGGGATCAATTATTTTATTGATAATTTTGTCAAATTATCGATCATCATGATCAATGATCTCAGACTGTCAGGCTTGTGCAGATAAATCTGTAATGTCACAGGAGCACAGTCACACCACAAATGTAATGCATTTAAATGGTTTACGGAAACTTTACGCCGTGACAAAAGTGAGCGACTAAACTACTGTATAAGTATAAGAACATAAAAGGTACAAAATCTGTTTATAGAGAAGCGGACTGAGAACTTTGTAAAATTCTATCATTTTCCTGTGGAAACCCACTCTGCTTTCTTTTTCGGCTGAGTTTTGGACTAATTCTTCTGGCTACACATAAGTCATGTCCTAGTATGAGCAGATAGGGACAGCGGATCAACGTCACGTAATTCTTTGTTTGACCCGGCAAAATCTCAGATGTGTATCTCAAAGAATATGATTATTGGCAGAATCTCGGAAATATTAGGCGTTCCCGTTTAAATTGTTTGGTTGTTGCAATCACCTGCACTACAATACTTCACCATATCTTGCTCGATGACAAAATAACCCATAAAAAACACATAAAATGTGTGTATTTAATGCAATTTCAATGGTAAGCTGAATTGTTTTCATGCCGCGAAGGAATGGCAGACTCGGCCATCTCAAATGTGGTCCGTAATATAATTACGTGTTGAAGACATTCAAGTTGTGTTATATATTAAAATGCACTGTACAACCCAAGCTGACCTATATGTTCATGTGAACGCATTAACAAATAACAAATAAAAAATAACAAATGTCCACCACCGACCCTTTTCTCCTGGGACGTGGCCTGGCTCTTGAGGCTGCTGAGCTGCTGCTGGGACAGGGACATGGCGTCCTCCGTCCTCTGGGACGCCCGGAGCCTCAGCTGCATGTCGGCCACCTCCCGCTCCAGCTCCATGATCCTGGAGCGCTCCGACACCGTGGCAACCTGCGGCGGGACGGGACGAGGGGCGAGACGCGTCAACGACAAGGTGGAGGAGGGACAACCCACGAGAAGAGGCACAGAGAGCAACACACTGTACTGTACCACAGAGCTGGGTTTAAATAGCTTAACCACAAAACTATTCAAAATGGTTTCTAAAATAGCTGATCTACAAACTCCCTACATTGTGAGCCTGCAGATATAGGCTAGTTTTCATTCATCTTTTATTTTCTCCTACAGTATGCCCAACACATTGGGATACCAGGGTTCAAGAGGTTAATAAACGTGCTTTATCCTCGAAAATAGCAGATCTACAACCATCGCATTGCGACCATAGCTTGCAGATAGTCTATTTTCGGCATGATGCGACACTGTGATAAATAAGCCTTTAGGGACCTTGCAGGGTATAAAACGAGATTTGTTTTGTTAAATAAGTGTGAAATAGCTGTATATTCTGATCGTCGCTATAGTGTGTTTGTTCAGTAACACGGGTCTCTTGTTACCGAACACTACTGCATATAGCAATGATTATTGATTACGGTCAGAATGCAGAGATTTACCTTTTTAACACCTGTCTTTGGTGGCCTCGTTCAAGCAGCCCTCTCCAATGGATGAAGACAATTGCAGTACTCAAAAAGTCAAAATGTGGCTTGCTATATTTGTGTATCGCTCTTCCCAATAGGTGAATTGATTGACTCCAACCTGCTATAACCTCTTCTGCTAGGGTTGAGGAAAGGAATAGACTAGAGTCCACACACAGGAATAAATATACACCTGTAATACAGTAACTGTGATTCTGGGTGCAGAATGCAGATGCATTCTTGTTCTTAACAGTACATTTACATATTAAAGTAAATGTAGTATTACATTTTTTCCCCCCAACGTGTTGATCCAGAAAAACACAGATTGAATCTGCAGCCTTCAACAACACACTTTTTCAGCTTCACTATAACAACAATAATATAGGTATTGATAATGATATATTATTTTGATACTGTTTCGATACCGATATTGCATTTGTAACCCTCTGGCATCTGGTTTTAAATGACTATCCTTTTTTATCAGGGCTGGTATGGTTGACTTAACTCCGACTTAAGGCCAATACCGATATGATGTCGATCAATTGGTGCATCCCCCTATCAACAACGTTTCGATGCTTACAGAACCTTACCATACCTAGTACTGAGCAGACCTGTAAGTTCTGTTGTTCCAATAAAACTATTTGGACAGAGAGCTTTATTGCAGTGTGTAGACTCCAATTACCTCATGTTCTACTTTATTTGTCCTGCACACTTTGTGTCTTCTAAAACCTGAATAACATTGAGGGTCAGGGTGCAAATCGCACATCCTGTCTCATACTTTCACACAATGTCCAAATATAGCGGAGCGGAAGCCCCTTATGTATTGTACATGTGATGGCCTGAATGTGATAATATCCCCCCTGCCCTAAGGGTCCCCAGGTCCCCAGCTAAATGATTACTAGTTAAATGGGGGGGTGGGGGGAATCATGGAACCAAATGACAGACAATATCGGATAACATCATGTTTAACAATAAAACATGTTCTTAGATTGGGGTCCCAGAGATGAGAAACCCTATCAAATGGAGGTCCCATGGCCAATCAAACAAGCAATCACTTGGCTTTGTACAAGAAACCGCTTTTTTCCGTCTACACCAAATCTCTTCGGCTAAAAATAGCTACATCTACAAGCTCACAATGCTCCACAGCGTGATGCATCGCAAGCTTGTAGATCTGGTATTTTTGGCTAACCCCCCCCCCCCCCCCTCAAGAATATGGATGGACAGCCTGTAATAAGCCTACAGTGTGAATCATCCTTACAGACGGTGCTTCTGTGGCTCGGGGGAAGAGGGCGGGCGGGGTTGGTTCAGATATTATTAAGTATTACCCTAGTGTCCTCTAAGTCCCTCTGGAGTTTGTCTGCTTTGGTCTTTTCAAAGAGCAGGCTCTGCTCGAGCTCCTTTACTGTGCCATGCTCCAGTTTGATCTGCGTCTGTTAGTGAAGGAAGAGAGCGAGAAGAAGTAGAAAACAGCAGAAGAACACACACGTGCGCGCACGCACACGCTCACCGAGGCGAGGCCACAGCGACATGCTAGCTTTGTGCCGCACACAGAAAGATTGAGGACAGCAACACATCATTGACTGTTAAGGGCCATTCACCCTGAGCACTATAACTATACAAATATAGTTTTAAAAATCAAGTGCATCAAACGGTCACCAATATGTCCATGGCTCCGTACACGGACGAATGTGTCCGTGGCAAAAACTTGGTCTTGTCCGTGGCAAGTTTGGAGAGACAGGCAAGTTCGTAAGACCCAATGACAGAATGTCTCCAGGTTGTCTTCAGAATATGTACAGTTTGACACTGATTTACTATGCCCCTATGGCATATTAGAAGTCCAAGTAGTACTAGTGGGACCCCTTCATTCTGAGAGTACAAATGGAACCAAATTGACCTGTAAGGGTTCATGAGATTCCATTTGTACACTCTCAGACTTACAGACCTGTTATGGTCATGCAGGGATAGCTTTCTCAGTGTTTCTGGTGATATTATTATCCACTCATTTTGTATGTCCATGGCAAAATAATATATATATAATATATATATATATTTTGACATAAATGTCCACCACAAGCCAAGATGGTGATGACCCCTGAGTGGATGGCAGAGTTCACGCCACAAAAATGCAATGGTGAATGATATAGTTATCTTTATAGCTATAGTGCTCAATGAGAATGGCGCTTTAATTCACACGACGCCCATTTTTATGTTACGTCACGAGACCGATTTGTGCGAAAATAGCCAATCTACAAGCTATGCGAGCTTGTAGAACAGCTATTTTCGGTATGCAACTCAGAGAGTATAACTTCAAAAGGTATATTTCACTTTCAAACACGTTTGGGGTGATTTTTTTCATCTACTTTTGCGTGCACACCAGACAGTGTTTAAGTTGCTTAAATTGATTCAGTATTTGACATCAATTTTATCAGTACCCTTCCTATACAAACCCACTGAAACTGTGTTACAATGGTTGTTACGTAGTTTACTGACCTGACGAAGATCTAAGATCGAAATGTTGTCGTTTATTCAATAAAGTAATTCTTTACTAAAAGAATGGTGTGCCCTACCTCCTTCTACAATGGAATTGTAATGGAATAGAAAAAACACAGCCATATCACGAATTAGAAGGACTATATCATTAACCAGTCCAGAACCAAGGACGTGTGCTTTCAATGAATCTAACATGATTAAAATGAAGTTTGACGTTACGTAGGAAGGGGGCTTGTCTGAACAAATGAATATCAAATATCTAAATACTGAACCAAGCACCTTAAAAACTGTCTGGAGGGCACACAACACAAGTAGTAGTTAGTAGTACACATTCAACCATGTTTGAAAATGAAATATCCTTTTAAGCAAGACTCAAAGGGTGGTTAACACACACGCACCACCCCCCTGTATGACGTAAGAGAAAAATAGCCGCCGTGTGAATGTGGTCAATGAAAGATAGAAGATGAGGAAGTATGGAAACAGACATAATGTATGTATTGTATATGTAATGAACTGTATGTTGTACTGTGTAGTGGCACTGTTATCCGGGGACAGTGGAATAGGGATGAGTATTAATTAAACCCTACAAGAAGCCCAATCCAAACCAAACTCATTCTAAAGTTATTCACGGTAGTATTACTTAGTCTGGTGACTCTTTGTAGCAGCTTGTTGTGGATCATTTCACTTTTCGGCTCACAATTCTCTCCATTTTACGGCCTTCAATTACAATTACATCATTGTCTGTCTTATTGACATTCATTTTCTCCTTCTTAATGTGATAGATGTTAATGTTTCAGCTTCACCCAGCTGCTGGCAACTGCCAACTGAGCTGGTCATGATGAGCCCTTGGTAGGGCCCCAAACATATACTGTATGTTGGTAACTTGTTCAAAATTTCAAATATGTCATGTTATTTAGATTATTTTTTGCTTATTTAGATGATTTGAGCAGTGGTTTTCAACGAGTGGTCCATGAGGCTTGAGGGACTTCCAGGTGGTCCCCAGCTAAATGATGGAGATTTGGTAACCAAATGGACCCTTATACAGTAGATAAGATCTTTGACTCTTGAGGGTGTAAAATGAAACCAAATGGACCCGTAACCATTACAGGTCCATTTGGAAGAGTTAAATTGTTGTTAAACATCTGCATTTCTTAATTTACAAGAAGTCTACACAATTAGAGAATGTAGAAGAATTGTTATTTTGATCAACATTATCTCCCTCCTATGGCAAAGTGAGAGGTAAAACTCATCAAATGGTGGTCCGTTGCTCAAATGCCAAATAAATAATGGATACGAAAAGGGTTGAAAACCACTGGTTAAGACAGATGCTGCTAAGTTGGATGTTTACCTGGTATTCTAGTTTCTTTGAAGCGCTACATTGTTTTTTTTACTTATGGGACTATTTACCCTGTCGTTCACTGATTAGGGTTCAAGTCATTTACTCAGATATCACACTCTGGCTAATTCCCTAAATCGTTAAACTGTCAATTATCTTCTATTCCAATGCCGGAAGGGGTGGCCACAGATGGATGATACAACAGCAGTATTTAAAGTATTTAAAAGGGGTGACATGTCAGGGTGACACAAACAGCACAGACAGGGAGGATGAGATAAAAAGCATACAAACACTTGAGGCAGTGTAGTGGAAATGCGAGGGGATAACCAGATGGCCTGAGAATGAATGACAGTGCTATTGAGAGTCGCCTAATTTATACCCTGTCGTGCGACACCGTCCCGTGCCGAAAATAACCGATCTTTAAGCTCACAAGTGGGCTATTTTCGGCACACGCCATAGTTGTACGTCAAAGTATAAATCGGCTTAATTAAGGATCGCTTCATAAACATAGCAATCACAGGAGATACTAAAAGCTTGACCAGCATACGGTATTTCGATAAAGCCTTAGCTCTCAGGAATGAGTTAAGATAAAAAATAAATAAAAAAGGTTGTCATCATTATCATTATTTATGATAAGGCATAATCAGTGTGCTACGATTATGAACAGCAGCAGTAGGAGCCAGTTAACATTTCAAAGCAGCCTGCAGAAGGAGAGAGAGTGAGAGAGAGAGACAGATAACAGGGAGCCGACGTGATGTCAAGTCACTACTATTTTAGACGAAGAGAGAAACCAGCGGGAGGGAGAGAGAGAGAGATGAGAGAGATTACGGGAGAGAGAGAGAGAGAGACTAAAAATATAACATTGGTTACCTCAAGGTCACCTTTGGTGATGCACGCCTCTTCCACACGGAACTGCAGGTCCTCCACTTTCCTGTGAAAAAAGGTGAGCATTTGTTGAAATAAGTGTTAAATACAAATAGCGATCATTGCTAGTAACAGGTAACAGTCTCTCCAGTCAGGAGACTGTTACTGAACAATTGTTACCATCATAATGTAGCGTTTTAACATTAACAAAATACTTTTAGATTTAGCCCATTTAGGACAGGAAGCCCTTTTGGGGTTTTTACCTTTCAAGACGTGAACCCCTTTTGGGGTTCTTGTTACCATGTACAACAACATTTTGGAAATTTTGGAATAAATATTTTCTCAGAAAACTTAGGTCAGGATTAACCCAAACATAATCACTTAAGGTCACACTGGACGCGTTTTTGGATTTTTAGCTGCGTTTTTCCGTCGGTTTTCCGAAAACACGTGTGCAATCACCTTTACAGTACTATAAATCTGTTTAATTGTCATCTATTTGGGAAATAAGTTTTTGTTTTGCCCTTCGTTGTTATAAGTTGCCCCACACACTTGTAGTCCCTGTCACCGCTGACCTCTACAGTTTGTCATGAAAGAGGTTGTGCGTGAGCATGTGTCTACAGACTCTACAACGATACATATGAAGTCACTGTCTGGCCGCTTCTTTCACCTGACAGGGAGGAGATTCACCGGGAGCACGTAGAAAAGCCATACGAACATGCTATATTGGTGGTTCTCAAACCTTTCCGTGCCAAGAAGGACCCACACATTTGTATGTATTTGGCCATGGATGCCATCCATTCTGCTACAGACCCCCAAAAGATAATGTGTGTTTAAATAGTTTTAATTTTTTTCGTTTTGCTTTTAATGTTTCAAAAACAGCTCATCTACAACGACATCGGCCGAGCCTGATGCACCACAGAGGATTCAAACCCCTGATCTCTGCAGCCGTGTGCATTAGTCATCCGGACGTGTCTCATTACATTTTTGATGACAAAGCACAGACAACTGCAGACCAAATAATCATGTTAGCTGTTAGCTGTCATATGGTATCTCGTAATACATACTGTATGGTTTTATTTGTTCAGCTTAAAATAATACCAACACCACCCACCTCTTCTCCTCCTCCAGCTGGTTGAGTAGCTCCATCTTGTCTCGGTCTGCGGTCTCCACCAGAACACGCAGCTGATCCAGCTTGGCCTCCATATCTATGGCATACTGACACACACGCACACGCACACACGCACACACACACACACACACACACACACACACACACACACACAACTTTTCTAGTTTTGGGTCTGCGAGGATAAATCTCATCAACTGGTGGTCCGTGGCTCAAATGCAGAATAAATAATGGGCTTTGATATGAAAAGGGCTGAAAACTACTGCTTTACTAAATGCATGCGTTCTTCTCACTCACCTGGTCCTGTCCCGTCCTGAGCAGGGCCAGCTCCTGCGTCACCTCCCCCACGTGGCTGTTGGCCTTGGCCACCTCGTGGCGCTCCTGGTCCCTCTCGGCCAGCAGCTGCTCGATGTGCTGCTGCTTCTCCTTCAGCGCCTCCTGCAGCGCCGTGGTGCCCGAGATCTTACGGGCGTAGCGCGCAGACGTCTCCGACAACTGGACACACGTGCACACACACACACACACACACACACACACACCTGTGACCTCCTTCCATAATTTACTCATTCCCTGACAAACGTCTTTGATGCCAACCACTCCAATGACTGGCCGCGTGTGTCCGTAATCTCCGTATGAATGTTTGCAGTACGAACAGCTGCAATACCACTGGGTGACCTACTTCAACTTAAGTGCCGCTGTTGAACTATTACAATAGTGCACGTTGGGTTACAGGTGCATGATGGCCTGGGAAGCTGAGTGTAACGCTGAGTGTAACACTAATGTCATTTTCTATTTATGTATTTTTGCGTTAGACCCAGAGGTCGAAAATTCTAGTAATTCAACAACTGTGCACATTATGATGTGATTTCATTTTTTTAAAGCCCAAGCACCAAAAACGTATTTTTTGTATACATAACATTTTTAATGCCATGATATTAAAATCGAATCGCAAAGTTCAGAATCGATTTGTATTTATTTATATGTAAATGTATATGGTATCAACTTGGGAGGTAAGTGAATCGTCCCACCCCTAGTTAAAATCAACACTAGACTGTGTCTCACCAGGCCGGCTCGGCTGGGTTTTCCGCCGACAGACGAGGTGACGGAGCTGATGGAGCTCATGGAGGAGGCGCTGGGGCTCCTCCTCAGGGTAGACCTCCGTCGGGAGGAGCTCTTGGTCTTGGTGGGGGTGGTGCACGGGAAGCCGATGCGCGTCACCTTGTGCACCGGAGCGAACAGTCCATACCGAGGTAGACACTGGAAGTACCTGAGGAGGAGGAGGAAACCAACAGGACACTCTGTAGTCCAGGGGTAAGGGTTCCCAAACAGTGGATCGGGACCCATTTTTTAAATGAAAGAACAAACACAAACAAACAAATCTAGTAGTAGTAAAAATAGCTGATCTACAAGCTCACAATGCAGCGCGAAGCGAAAGCTTGTAGATCTGCTATTTTCACTATAGTTTGGGTCCCAAGCAAAAGTCTAATTTCTCTTTTGGGTCTTGAGCTAAAAGGTTTGGGAACCACTGTCCTAGTCTCTGTACTTCAAATCAAACTAACCAGCTGCTAGTTTAGGAGCTTTGTCCTTTACACCAGTTCCAGAATTGAGTGGTACAAATGGGACCAAATGGGACTCTAACGGGACTCTAACGGGACTATTTAGGAAACAAATGGTCCAAATGGGACCAAATGTTGGTTATCACCATGGACATGAATCTCATTGATTGCAGATACAACACTGGGATTTAAAGTTGTTTTCACACTGGTGCGTTTTTTCGTCCGTATGAAGTTTTTGGACCGGGGTCAATTTTATCCGTTTACCGCAGCTGTCTAGTTGGGTGTTGGTTACAAGCTGAAAGCTAGTGATAGCTACTACTTTCGGATCTGCAAAACGCAGCGAAAGAACGCAGCCGTGTGTAACCACCTTTACTGTGTATAGTTCAGATCGGAGGCAGAGGTTCATGTCTTACCTGGTCCCTGCTACAGCTCCATCGTTCTTGCCAAGGGGTTCATCCAGCTCCACTCCGCACCAGTCTCCCTTAGCGAAGTCTGTCTCACCCAGAAACCGTACCACACCTGCCTTGGTGCCGCCCACCTACACATACAGAGAGAGAGAAACTATATGTCAAATAAAATCACACCCGTGTAAAGTGAGTGTTGCAACTGTGTGGGGCATCCACGCGTCCGACAGAGATACCGCGTGGGGGTCCCCAGGTGGGCCCTCTACTGTACTGTACTGTACACCCCCAATCATCATACAGTATATACAGTAAAAATGTGTGTGTGTGTGTGTGTGTGTGTGTGTTAGGCTGCGCAACAGTGACACAGCCAGCCACCCAGCCAGAGACACACATAGCTGTCTATAGGAGTGGTTGCACCACTCCAAAATGACTGCAGCTCTATTAACCAGAAGCAATGTATAAAGGCTTGATTATACTTGCCGAGTCTGAGTAGGCGCAAGAGTCTGTTTGTGTCTGCACTCTGCAGATGCACACATGCTCGAGAGCCACAGCAACTCAGGATGTACTCAATACAAGGTATAATCTAATGACCTTCTTGCACACAATTGAAGGACTTGTACCGTGGTAAGAAAGAGGCCATTGTGACAAGAGTTCTACCGTCCTAGTTTTACTCTATTTTGCATAAATTATTTCTGTGCATTCCTGTTTGGCTGTATACAGAGATGACCGGGGTCCCCCAGATCCCCTCTGTTTTTACCCTCTAATTTACATAAAATTGCAGATGTACAAGCTTTTAGAACTGCAATTTTTACAGAATGTTCGCACCCTGAATAGGGAAGCTGGGAGTCAAGTGGTAGCAAACATCACTTCTTGTATAAATTATTTGTCACATTAATATAATGCAGCAGGTAGTGACAGATATCTCAATCCCACCTCAAACTAAGTATCTAGCTACATTTTTTTGTGCATGCAGTCACTGTGTAAACTGTAAAGTATGATCAGTCATAAAATCTTGATGCACGCAGATATCCCTGTGGACATGAGCTGCTGACAAACTTTACATCATACACTGATGCAGCAAGTACACTAGTACAGTTGTGCTTTCAGTGATGTGATGCTCCAAATTCAGCAGCTTCATCCCCACCTGTGATTAATAACAGGTGTAAACAATGACACTTAGCAGATCCTTAACACAACCCTTACCAGAACACGGTCTCCAAGCTTCAACTCGCGTCGGTTCTTCTTGGCAGAGTCCGTCTCGGAAAGGTTGGACACTGACTCACTGGCTGTGAGGGTTCTGGTAAGTGTGCCACTCGTCTTGATGCCAGTTCCACCCTGTGCTGAAGCAAGAATACAACCTTAATATACTGTACCTGGCTGCACATATACATTATAAAGTGATCGCAAACAGCTGATCCTTCCTTAATTTCGTTCCGACGTTAATACATGTGACGGCTGAAATCTATCTTGCACGCCCTATGAAATCAAGCCTCGCCCTCGTTTTTGCCCTCGGTATGCGCTCATCTCATGCAAAACACTGTTTAAATGGCTTAAGCATCTAACTTGCAACATTGTTTTTAATTGCGCGATTTTAATTGCTTGAACACTTTGAAATATCCTACCAATTTCATATGACAAAGACACATCGTTGATGTAGGCCTATTCCTTTTTGAGTGGTGCAACCACTCCAAGGAACAGCAATGTCTGTGTTAACCTATTAACCTATGTGTTAACCTATGTGTGTGACTATGAGTAGCAGTAGGGGCAAAAGTGGCGCTGTTGTGCCAGAAACAGAGAGAGATAGTGCTGCACTGTTGCCTGCTAATGAGAGACAGAGAGAGAGAGATAGTGCCGGGTGTGGCTGCACTGATAACTTTGGGGCAGGGCCGTCTAGTTTAAAATTTGAATGGAAGGTTGACTAAGGATATTATATTTCTTTCAGTCTCTACCAGTGGAGGTGCCTGTCAAACAGTTTTGTGAATGGGACAAAATGATATCTAGATTTATCTGGAACGGAAAAAACCCAAAACCTAAAGAAAGAGGGGGACTATCCCTTCCTAATCTGAGGGTTTACTATTATGCGTCTCAATTAAGACCTTTAATATGTTGGTGTGATGCAAAATGCAAAGCTTTGGAAATTAATTCAATCAACATCCCTATTCAGACTTTAATTGGGAATAAAGAACAGGCTAAGTCCTAAGGACTTTTCTAGATACCTTCAAGAGTACGAGAGTACTTCATTCATGGGGGAGGTGAAAGCTTCCGAGCCGGTGGCCTCAAACGATCTCATACAGGTTTTTATACAGGCATATAAGCACGAGTCCAAAAGAGCAGTGTCTAGTGTATACAATGCCTTGGTTTCAGCTAGGACTAACTCCACAGAGTACATTAAAACTAATTGGAAAAAAGAGTTGGAGATTACCATCACTACAGAGGAATGGGTAAATATGTGCAACACACAAATTACGTCTACCAACTGTAGACTGTGGAGAGAATTCTGTTGAACCTAATGAGATTTTTTATAAAACCTAAAATTAAGTCAAGACAATTGAAAACAGAACAGCCATGCTGGAGACAGTGTGGCCACAAGGAGGCGGGCCACGCTCATATATTCTGTATTTTAAGATACCTCAGACTTGTTCCTTTTTATTGCTGGGAAATATCCCTGAAGAGTTTCTAATACATGATATATATTTAATCAAGATCCTCTTAGCAACATGTAAGAAAGCGATCACACGACGCTGGTACCAACAGGACCCACCAACGAACATTGGATGGATGTCACATTACTGAGGAACTGTATGTTATGGAAAAACTAACATTCATACTTAGACTACAAGAGGATAAGTTCTATAAAAATTGGGAAAAGTGGGATCTCTTCTTTCAGCCTAGCGATAATGTATGAGGATTTCAATGAATGTATCTTGTAATATGAATAATGCAACCTTGTTTTAGTTTTTGTTATATGGAGATCTACAGTAAGGGTTTGAGGTCAGATGTAGAGTTGCTGGCCAATATTGATGACATCAGGGATCTCCATATATGGGCTTAACTGCGACAGCAGGTTGCATTTACTATGACATCAGGGTCTCCACATCAACATCCCTGATGATGTCACATGATGTCACCTGGGCACCATAGGGCTTGCCTGGGGTGACCAACCACTGACACCGACGGGAAATGCACTATTCCATAGTGAATGCAACCTGCAGTCGCAACTACATTTAAAAAATACCATTTGTTTAGCAGTTTTCTATTTCTTTCATGGAATCAAAGATGTTATCATTATGGTCATGATTCACCAGGATCTTGGATGGCTTAATTGTAGGCTTAAAATAATTGATTAGATTATTACAAAACATGCATTACCCACTTCAGCCCTATACATTTTGGCCATTTGAAAATATACAAGCTAAAAGCTTACAATGCGTCGCAATCTTTGCTAAATTATCACCTCGTCACCTATTATGAAATTCCCAGAATAAGGATAGTACTGTGTAGGTTTCATGTGATTAACATCAATACATCACTTCATCCACTTTCTTTATTTTGAGGTTAGCGAGCAATACAAGTTGATTTACATTTACCAGTGGAGGCAGGTGTAGACTCAGGAGGAGGTGGTGCTGTGTCTGCTTTGGGCGGACTCGCCTGTTCCCCGTTCGCCTCCTTCTCCGGAAGCTCGCTCCTCGTCAGTTTGGAGGGTCTCGTGAATATGCCCCTCCCGTCCTCGCACTGGAAATAGCGGACCCCCGCCACCGAGCCATCGTTCTTCCCAATGGCCTCGTCCAACACGATGCCCGCCCACTGCCCGGGGGCGAACTGCGTGCCGCCGACGAACTGAACGTAGCCGGGCTTGTTGCCGTTAACCCACACCCTCTCTCCCGCTTGGAAGTCCCCCGTTCCGTCCTGGGTGGTGGGAGATGATGCCTCCTCCGAGGGCTTGTCAGGAGGGACTGGCTTTGGAGTACCTGAAGAAACATTATGTATAGTATAAATGTAAGTGATGTTTTTTGTATTAAAAGAAAAATAATATACTGATATACTGAACTAATATACTGAATAAACATGATTACCATCTGAATATAGAGCTATTTAACACATATTTTTAACAAGCGAATATCACTTCTACCTTCTTTAATAATGTATTATTTAAATTAAGTGTCGAGTAACACCAGGATACAATGAACATGTTGGCCCTTTTCCTCGTCGTACGCTTTATGTTCTACCCAGCGGGGTTCAAACTCTGATCCCCCACATGGGAGACCTGACATCTATCACTCACATAAGCGGCAATCCCTGCTTGCACAGTGCAGATATTGTGCTTTAGAGCTTCAGAATATTATTTCTTCTAGGTATCTTACCTGACAACAGGGTCTAAATGTCTCAACGGAAGAGTAGGGAGACCGGTATCAACCATTGCAGAGGTGCTAGTTATATTGTATTAACATACTCTTACCATACAGATTAACATACTATTTTATTGATTTTATTGATCCAGATTGCATAAAAGTTGCATAACGTTCCACTGTTTTCATGTGCCTATTCATGAAAAAGCTACATCTACAAGCTACAGCGACCCATAGGGTCCATTTGGTTAAATTTGCACCCTATCAGAGTTCAATTAAAACTCAGTACATGTGTATTATTATATTGTTACATAAGCAAGACCATACAAATAAAGATGCTGTTATTTATTGTAATAAGTTGTGCTGCTTACCAGAGGAGGGGGATGTTCTTGCGGGCGCCACAGCAGGGCGTCCTATCTCGTCCTTACCAGACGAGGGGGATGTTCTTGCGGGCGCCACAGCAGGGCGTCCTATCTTGCTGGGGGGTTTGAGTCCACTGGGCTTGGCTGTAACACTCATGGTTGGTCCTCCTGTGCAGGCGGGGTGGAGGGGCACTCCGGGGGGTACAACCTCCTTAATGTGGGGGACCTAAAGTCTTCCCCACTTCCAGACAGTGCCCCAGCTTGATGGAAGGTAGCTAAGGGATTACAGTATTACTTTACAGTATTACTTTATTCTGTACACACAACAGCTGTGAAAACTCCAAATGACAGTGGATCGACAGAGAGAAAAGGAAAATGAATTATTCATTCATACAATATGAATCGATGATAACAAGTTTGAACTTGTTTAGTTTTGTTAATGTCAAGGGAGGATACATTTTGACAACTCTAAATGCCATGTTTGTTTGCAAACAGCAAATAAACAAACTGTCATTTTCCTAAATTCCTATGCCAGGTAAGTAGCCTCATGGTCAGGAGCCTATATCCTGTTTCCTGTTTTCGTTGGGTGAGGCAGCTCGATGTACAAGACAAGTACACCCCCTGGACATGATGCAATGGCACACATAGGAACTTAACCCCAACTCAACCCTTGACCCAGTTGTGGCTGGAACTGGAAGAGTGGGTAGATTTACCAAAGCTCTAAATATGAGGATGGATTCCTCTACCCTAAATCCACAACATTGTCTGTCAGTGAACCTATACTTTGTCCTATTCATACTTAATACCACCACAATATCTATATAGATATATATACATATTTCATTATCCTGTACTTCTGAACTGGCTAAAAAGCACATGGTTTCCAAACACTGGGTTCGGGACCCATTTGTGGTTCACGTACACATTTTTATGGTTCCCTTTATTTTTCGTTTCCTACAATGTTTTGAATTATTTCAAAAACATTTCCAAAACACATTTCATAAAGAAATTCTATAAATTAGAAAACAAATGTTTAATTAGTAGTAAAAAAAGAAATAGACAATCCACAAGCTCACAAAGCACAACTCGCTACGAAGCGAAGCGTTGTGAGCTTCTAGATCTGCTATTTTAACTAGTTTGGGTCCCGGGGTCGGGGGCCATCAATTCTCTCTTTTAGGTCACGGGAACTACAGAGCACTGATCTCAAGCCTGCTAATTATGATTTCACTGGATGTACTACTGTACATTTACATGTGTTTCAATACTGTGCTTAAAGACATAGCTGCAGGATACAGTATGTCGGTCTACATATTGCATGACGCTCTGTTAGATAGATAGCTAAGCCTCCACACACAGTAAAATCCTGTGTTAATCTCACTCCGAGAGTCCATTTGGTTTACATTTTGTACACTCTCGCAGTGAGATTAGAATCAGAATCAACTTTATTGTCACACCACATGATTACAGGTGTGAAAGGGTGAGTGAAATGATTTATGGTGCAAGCTCTCAGTGGAAGAAAGAATACGTATAGAGAGGAAAGGAACACAGACCAGGTCAAATAACAGGAAGGCACAGTCAAATCAAATATCGTAGCTGTCGGTGGAAACAGCTACTTTAAAATCGTGAAAATAGCCGATTGATTTACAACATACGATGAAATAGGGCAGTGGTTTTCAACTATTTACATATCAAGGTCCATTATTATTCGGCATTTGAGCCACAGGCGAACATTTCATGAGATTTTGCCTCTCAGACCCAAAACTAAAGACACAATGCTATGCTGTATTGATGTGTGGTGTCATGTCATTGGAGAGATACCAGGTAAACGTTGATCAAAAAACAATTATTCTACGTGCTCCAATGTGTAGACTTAATGTAAATGAAGTAATGCAGAGGTTTAACAATAATTCAACTCTTGAGTGTAAAAAAAATGTTACGCTCTCAAGAGATCCATAAGCATCCATTTGGTTACCAACTCTCCATCACTTAGCTGGGGACCACCTGGAACCCCCTCAAGGACCACTGGTTGAAAACCACTGAAGTAATAAGGCATTAATAATTATTTACAAAAGAACAATCACGTCTGAAATATAGAGATAAAGGTTTCTACCCGACAGCAACGATACACAAATACCAATACACATAAGGAAAGAAATGCCATGGATAGGTGGCACTATACAGAACAGAAGGAAGAAATACTTGTCTGCAGGTGGAAAACAAACTATATCCAGCACATAGAAATTGCAGCACACAATTATATTTCCACAGATCAACACTTAAAGGTTCGTTTTACCCGTGATTTGAATGTAAGATGTTTTGTCAGCTGTGAGTGCTCACTGCTCACCTCCCCTCTCCTCTCTGGCTCTCCACCCAGCCAGACCAAAACAAACACCCTGAGCTCGAGCTGTCACAACATGCACCACCACATAACACATCACCGACTGGGAAATAAAGCTGTTTGTGTGCTGTTATTTTTACTTAAATGTGGCTGATATAACAGATGAGATTGCCCTTTCTCAGCAGTCTGGGCGTTTAGCTATTGACTGCAAAAACAAACCTCTAAATGAGTGTATCACACATCATTAAGGGATGTTACTGCAATATCTGAATTTGATGTTGAATTGATTTTTAGCTGTCCAAAAAGTCTACAAATGTTTGGTCCAAGACAAGTACCTGTTTACATTAATGACAGACCGCTAGCTAGAGATTAGCAGAGGTAGCATATAGCTGATGTTAAAGAATGTAGAGCAACATGACGAACCGTTACATGCACAGGACAAGGTGAACTAAACCCATTGGTCTCTTACTTGGTTTAGGGAAGATATCTGATTTTTCGGTTGGTTATCGACGCGGTGGATGATGTGACGGCGGTCGCGGTGAGCTTTGCATCTTTTACCAGACAGACAGAAGTAGAACAGATGACAACACTGTATAGCCTCCTCCAGCCCTCGCGCTGCCCAGCCCTGGCTGCTAGACTGTCTGACACGACAGAACCATGACGTCATGCTGACCGTGACGTAGGTGGTATTTACTACGTCGTTTCTGTGTCGTTTCGGGAGAGTCGCTCTCCCTGTCATATGGCTCTGGCTCTCCCAGAGCCATATGCAAAATTATATTGACAAATTAAATTGGTCATGTTTTCTTTCAATTCAAACACAAGCAGAGTTTATGGAAATTGACCATGACCAATAACATCAATCGAATTTGTAGTACTGTGGGTAATGCTACAAAAACGGAACCAAATGGACACATATACAAGGGCTCTGAAGAGTTACAGGCCTGTATAACAGTGTTTGGGAACCAGTGCTTTATAGCCAGTTACAGGTCAACCGTTTTTAAGTGTTCAAAGAGCTGATTTACTCTAAACCTATTGATGATCATCATAGCAACATCAGCAGTGAAACACAGCAGAGGTAACATGTAAAAGTCAAGATCCAAACCAACATAAAGAACAAATAAAGATCAAAATAAAATACTGAAATGCTGATCCTATAGATAGGCCTATACCGTGTGCACTGTCTGGATCAGAGATCCAAGTGCATAAGGTATAGGCCTATGAGTGAAATGTACAGTCCATCAATAAATATTAACACGTGAATATATGAATGTACATCCATCGCTATACATTAGCCAATATATGAAGATATATTATATTAGCCTATATCAATGAGTGAGTGTACAGATAGATATATGCACACGTCTACAAACATTTAGAATACATGTACATTTTTATCAACAATGAATATAAAAACAGCCCCTGGAGCCTGCGGAACCATTGTGGCTCAAGAATCCACCACTCCTGAATGAAGTGTCTGGTACTGGGAGTCTGGTGCAACACACAGGTCCTGGCTGCACCTGGTGAGAACAGGACCTGGTGAGACGTAGGATCGGCCCGGACAGGAGTCAACCCACAGAGCCTCGTGCCAGACCTCCCAGTCCCTGCAGAGTAGTTCAGGAGCGGCGGACTGTGTAGCTGTGTCTTTCCATAATGGGACTGATCGTGGGTACAGTAGCTACTGGGGGACTACCCCCACACCCCGGCTGTGTCACCTGAGTGCGGGGTATGATGTTGCAAGACAAGACCCGAAACCGTGATGACCGTGGAATACATCATTGAGGATACATCCATGCAATGTTTTTCTGTCATTCTTCAACAATTCAAATGTTCAGTGCCTTCATTATAGAATATTGTTAGTCGGGTCAGTGGAAACATCACATTCAAGCCATTTTCAGGATTCAAATAAAATAAAAATAGATCTGCAAGCTTCAAACGAGTTGCAAGGAGACATTTTGAGGGGGTGCATACTTAGTTTAGACTAGTCATTGGTTAGACATGGGTTAAGGTTAGGTTTAGGTGTGCTGCCCCGTGGGCGGTTAGGTTTAGGGTGAGGGTTTGAGATGGGTTGTAGTTGTAGGACTAATGACTAGTCTAAACCAAAAACTGTACCGCACCCGTTTTGAGCCAGATCATCTATTTTTGTGTGACACTGTAGTATGATTAATTTATGGGAAGGGGCATGAAGAGTTAAATATGGAAATAAGCGGTTTGTTTGACAGCAACAATATTGTGTTTGGGAATACACAGGTATAGAGTGGGAATGTGGGATGAAGGAGTCACTGAAAAAACTATTAACTTGCTGGGTCAAAAAAGTGACTCAGATGAGATGAAATAATAAATAAATAAAAAATCTGTAGCAACTGCTCAGAAAATCCCTCTAGATTCAGTGAAAAATAAGTGTGCATACAAATAAATAAATAAAAGACTAGGAAAGAGGGATTTGCATGAACTGGTGAAGGAGAATTAAATTTATTAGGCTACAGTCAACTTGATTGAACAGCGTTTGAGAGGAATTCACATCACCACACCTTTGGCAAATGAGAGAAAGCAGCCACCAATAACTAAAATGCCAAGTACGTGGCCACATCCACAGTTTTATATACAGTAAATAAAATAGATATAAAACAACTTTTAACATTGATGTGTGTGCATTTGGCCAAGTTGTTGCTGTTACATGTCAAATCATTTTTTTCAGTAAAAGTGCATAGTTGTCTTCACTTCTTGACTTCTCCCAAATCATCAATGCTTTCATCATCCACCTAAGAGAAAGACATATCGGTATATTGTGTTATGTTCCTGTGTATATAATTTTAAACCTTTGTTGAAATTGTATACACAAAAGTGTGATAAAATAAGGTTTTACAGTAAATACCTACATTTTCCATTATTTAATTCAGTTTAGCCACAGTATGTGCCTATATACATTTACTTTGTCATAACAAATAGCGAATGTGAAACCTACTTGCACACTAGCGGCAAGTGCCTTTGATATCACGGTGTGGTACCAAATAGTTTTTGACGTGCACATGCAGGTACGGAATGATGCACTCGCATGCACGCTAGAACGCATCCCCCTAGATTTATAAAAGGCACCTCTAGATACGCACCTAACCTCGCGTCACCAGACTTTAAAAGACGCAACAAATACCTAGTGGTCTAGGTTTACTGGCAGTGGGCGGTGTTGGTTACTTTTTTATCTGGGGACCCTCCAAAAATCAGGACCCCCTGGGGGTCCCAACCTACAGGTTGAGAACCACTGCAATAGAAGAGTTTTTTTACCTTACTTTGAACATTATTTCACAAATAACATACCTCCGGCCACTTCTCTTGAATGACATCAATAATGTCATCTGTAAAGTCTCCCTGAATAATGATTTCATCCTCCGCTGTGACTGAGGCACCACATGAGAACTTCTGGGCAAAGAATCTCTGCGCCTCTTTAAGGTCAATATCTGATGTGCAAAAAGAAAAACACATATTTACAATAATAATATTGACTTTACTCAGTGGCTGTCTACCACCTGCATCAAATGTTATCAAGCGATAATCACCAGTATGTCCATATCAAGACCATTGAATGCAGCCAGTAGGCAGTTCCACATACTTCCTACCGCGAGTGAATAGGCAACTAGGAAATGTGGAAGTGAAATTACTGCTGCTGAAGCTAAAACGTCGTGAAACTTACATGGCCGGTTAAGACTGAGGTTAGATTTAGCCGTTAGATAGTAATAGTCAGACAAGGTGGCCTACGCCACACCAGACAATGTCGTCATCGTCATGATAACGGCTGATGACGGACATAAAATACAGAGAATTCAAATCCAAAGCCACTAAAATTACACTATAGTTCACACTTACCAAATGTATTCAAACCACAGACCCGTGTGACATATTTCTTCTTGGCTCTTGGGATTTTCGCTATTGAAACTTTTTGAGGCACGGTCTTCTTTTTCTGTTTAATCTGGCCTCTGCCTCCTGAAGGACAGAGAACACTGACTGTTAGGCTACTAAATATTACTACGTTAATTAATATAATGGTGACAAAAGGCAGCTTCATACCAAACTCATTTTATTATTCCTTTGAGAATACATTTAGGATATTAACCATAATAAGCCCTATTTTACGACTGTAGGTATGTTTCCATTAAGACGAAGTCGAAAAAAGAAAAGCACATTGTCCTCCGCTTCCATCCACTGATAAAATGCACTTCTTGGGAGATTTAAAATAAGTTCATGAAGTTTGGCGTTCTGTTAAGGTGGTAAAACACTACTTGATCTGATAGCATCACACGCTACAGGATTCTACCCAGATTATCGGGATCGCCCGAACACAGCAATATTAAATAATAGCCTATAATAAAGTGTGTTTTTTTCCAACAGCCAGCCATTCAGGATTTTTTTGCCTTATTGCACAAAACCAGGGCTTTATGGAAACATGCCTTGTGTCACACAAATCTTAGCAATTTTTCATAGATGGCTGGGGCAATCGTACAAGTGGCTACATATGTAGTATCTTTTTACTAAATTGAATAGAGATTTCTTTATTATTATTTACTATAGTCCTACTAGGACAGGAAACTACATCTGGCCACAAAAGAATCCGGGATCTACTGAATGTGAAGGGGGAGGTAGTAGGGGCGTGCCATACTGTGTGTTGTAGGCTCAATATGTCAGTTAGTCACCTCCCCCTTCAGATTCAGTAGATCCCATGATCTTTTGTGGCCAGATGACATTTCCTGTGTTCTAGTAGAACTATAGTAAATAAGTAAAGTCATTATTTGTAAAACAATACCAATTTAGCCACTTATTCGAATGCCCTCGCCACCCTGTCAAAAATAGCTAAAATCGCTAAAACGAGAGAAAGCAGCAAATGAAAACATATTAACACTAATCTTTTACTTTCTCTATTAACAGCCTAAAACATAAAGTTGTCCTTTAAGTGGTTAAGTGCTTCCCTTAAGGGGTACATTTTAACACATAACATTGATACATTGTTTTAAAACCTAAACAAATCTGAAAACAGATTTAGGGCAACAGACCTCTTTTCTGTTTCTTCTTCTCTTCCTCTTCGCCAGCAGGGGGAACCTCTCCACTAGCAGTTTCCTGCTTGGGTGCGTTTCCTTCAGGGCCAGTAGGACAGAATACAACATGCAACGAGGGGTCACTACAGCGCCATCTACTGCATTATTGCTGCAGCCACACAAAAACTCAGATATTCTACCAGAGGTAATCTCTCTACGTTCCAAAAGAAATGGGATCCTTTATTGTTATTCTTTAATCACCAACTAATCCCTACTCATTGAGTGATTGCCCCCTTCTCTCTCCCCCCTCTCTACGCTTCCCTCTTTCTTCTTTCTATGCGTTCTTATTTTTTTATTTTTTTCAAAAAATATATATTTGTATGTTCTTTCTGCACTTTGTATTTTATTACTTTCTGATGCCTATTGTGTTTGTTATTTATGGGATTAAAAAATTGAAAATGTAAGGGAGTGTGCATGGCAATTTAATTGTTATAAAAGGCTGTCATTCCATGTATTCTAAATAACAATATTGTATATATGAGGTATATATATACTGATGCCTAACTAGTAATTTGGTTCTAGAACTATTCCGTTCTAGATTTTTGGAAACTTAATGCTTTGGTTCCAGTTCCGAACCAACTTTAGAACCCATTTAGGCCTGAGGCTGATTCTAAAAAGGCATTCTAAAGCCTGACCTAAGTTTTTCAATTTTTGAATACTGTACACTTGTATTTTCAGTGGAAATATTCTGAACTGGTTCAATATTAGGTGGGGAAAAAGAACCTAACCGGTTCAGCCAACGTGTGCTATAAAACTACCATGTTTTACCCATCTGTAGCTTTTAACATGAAGCAGAAAACAAACTAGAAAACCGGACTAGGTTTCCATGGCTCTTTTAATATGTGGATAAAATATCGAACGGAGCTCAACTCACCTACACTCATCCTAGCGAATACATCTGGGAAGTTCTTCTCAAGCCACTGCCTACATTTGGCAGGTTCGGGCATGTACTCACAGTACTGGAGACAGAGCAGAAAAGGTAAACGTTACATACAGCCAGGTAGTCCCTCTCGTCACCAGATTATTGGAGATGTCCACCTACCGATACATCTGGTGGCATCCCTAAAAAATGCAAATCACTGGCATCCCTTAAAACAGGCCTGAAAATCCGCCTTTCAGCAGACCAAAGGGAGAGGAACTGATCACTCCTCCCTTAGTCAAGTGATTCAATTCAACATAGGGGATGTGTATAAACAACTTGGAAATAAAATACATTTAATACATCTCATTCCAGAAAATCACAATTTGTGTCCTCACTTTTGTCTTCGCACAATGTAAATGATTGTGTTTACACAAGCACTCAAAACTGGCATTTCATTGTCAAGGCATTGAATGTTTGAGTTTGCATAAACACTCAAAACTGGCCATTCATTGTCAATGGCATTGAATGTTTGTGTTAGGACAAATTCATATTTGTGTTTACACAAACCCTCAAAACTGGACATAGGACCCTCAAAATAGCAGCACTGCAGAACCACTGCAAGAGAGTAATAATTTAACCCATTAAAATCGGTTACAAGTTGGAAACGTACCTCCGTAGGCAAGGAGCACACTAGAAAAGGGGCAGAAAATATCATGATTAAACACATGACAGTAAACAGATCCAGTGAAAATGTTCATAAGTAGGCAGAAACTAGGGGTGGGTTCAATTAATCTCATCGTATTCCTGCACGATAATCATATCGTAGTCGTACCATATCAATACGGCAGGAAATGCTGTGTGACACAGCTTTAACATCAGCATCAGTTGCTGCCCGACAGTTACGATATACATGATTATAATTTTTTTGCATTTATCCATCAAAACATGTATTTGTATTTTTCCTTGCTTTTTGTTTAAATGTTAAACAAATCAGCAATCAGTGGTCTAGGACTCTGCAAAGGTAGATTTAGTAGGACACATTATTCTAAATCAACACGTATCGTGATACATATTGTATCATGATACATATTTTATCATGATACGTATTGATCATAAGGTTGTTGAAACGTGCAATAAATAATTTGGCCAGAGGCTGGATTGTGTGAAAGCATTATTATCATTACCTCCACAGTACAGAACTTTCAATGGATACTTGGAATCATCTCGATGGGGTTGGTGGTGATGGTGGTCTGCTTTGTTTTCTGGATTACTCGACTCCATCTCAGTAGCAGCCATAAGAACTGTCACACACACACACACACACACACACACACACACACACACAAACCTTTATTTAGATCTGCACAAAAGGCTCTGCACATTAGATCCAAACACTGATCAGAAGAAGGCTATTACGGTAGTCAACTGCTGCACATGCTCAGAGGAAAAAAAGATAGCACATTGATGACAAAACTGCTACTTCACACTAGACAGATTGTTTGTTTTTTGAAGCTACTTCAAACATCGCCTTTTCCAGCAAGCCCATAATCTCCATATCCCATAATAGCCGAGACAGAACAGTATTTAGCCAACCTTTTTTTGCATTTGCAATCCTGCCAATTGCAGGCCCCTGAGCACAAGTTTGTGAACATGGCCCAGACTCCCAAATACAAGGACAATGAGTTGACAATTATATCCCAAGGCCAAATTACGTTCCACCAATTTCATAAGTTTGGATGTAAAACAAGGGTCCATATACAAATCAAATGGGCAGCCCATTTCAAAGATGGTAACAGTTTTTCTAATTTCATTAACTAGAGGTGCCCGCGGGGCCTCTACGGCGATGGCGATGGAATGATGCAAGTTGGAAATCCATGCCCCACCCAGATATTATGTCTGTGTTCCTTTTATGCCCAATGTCAGAATGATGTCAGATTTCTGTATGTGTCTGTCTCGGTGTCCCTTTATTCCTATATATGGAGTTCTGTGTCAGCCATGCCCAAATATGGAGTGTTGGGATGTCAGGACAGGCCAGCTTGTGGAGTTCTGTGTCAGGCATGCCCAAATATGGAGTGTTGTGAGGTCAGAACAGACCAGCTCCATATATGGACGCTGGGCAGGGGTGACATTTGTGTCATTGTGATCAACCAGTCTAGTTTGCTCAGATACAATTTCCATATATTTCACATCTTATTCAGCAGTTGCTATGGCAGCATGATGGCATTTATTTATCTTGATTGCCCCAAACCAAAGGCCTATGCACAATCATGACGTTGCCTGCTTCCATTTATTCCTTGACAATGACATTTTAGACATCACCTCCTTTCTTAGTCATTGTTACTCTTGACTCATATCGACTGTACAAAATGACCCCTTCGGGCTTGTACACTCAGTAGTTAAAAGGAACACCTGGGATTTACCACAAAGCCATGCGAAATAATATGCCATATGCTACTACTGCAGGGAACACTGTTTTAGGCTTCATATTATAGCACCATACAGCTAACACATGCGGTCATAGCTGCCTTAATTCAAGGGATTGCCACGCAGAGTCATTGTATTTATATTAACACCATCCGTACTGTGTTGACGCCTTGGTCAGAGTGTGATTTCATGGCTTCATTCATTCATAATTCATTCATTAGTTAAGCCGACAGTAAAACGTTACGTTAGCAACACACACACAGCATTATCCTAGCTAGCTAGCACACAACATGACCATTTGTATTCATCAAAAAGAAACATAACAATTGCTCAGATACCCACCTCTCGAAAAGCACTGTGTTTATAAGGAAGACGCGTGCCTCTCACCACACGAATAGAACTTTCCCGTTCGGGTAAGCGTTGTTATTAATTAAATGAAGAGTACTTGTGATAGTTGGAGAATGAGCACGCCTCTCTGACTACAAGACAAGTCACACTACTTCTTCTCTCTCCCCTCTTGACGGAGATTGATTGAGGTGAATTACTGCCACCTACCGCTTTGCTGTGGCAGTAGTCTACAATTCCACAGTTTCTCAAACAGTGGGTCGGTACCCATTTGTGGGTCGTGGACACATTTTTATGGCCCCATTTATTGTTGTTAACCTTATCAAATCGATAACATAAAAGCTATATGATCACAGAATACAAAATGCATGTTATTCATTGTTATTTATTATTTATTGTAGCCCACTATTTGAGAAGAACATTTTTTATAGCATAATAAAGATATAATAAAAACGATCAACAATTTCGGAGAGAGCGTATATTGACTATATTGGAGTTTTTTATTTTGTATATATATATTTTATATATTGTTTTTATTATTTTGTTTTGAATGTTCTTTGGTTGTCTTGATTTGGAGTTTGTGTTTTGTGTGTTTTAGTTTTTTGTATTTGTTACTTGTTGTATTTCTCAATTTACTTCAATATTTGTAAAAAAAAAAAAAAGCTGCTGCCGGAAACGTTCAAAATCTTCACCTCCCAACTCCTCCAGGCTGCACAGGAGGAGCTATGTGGTAGAGATGCACAGGATGACATGTCATGTTTGACAGTATATTTCATCATGTTGACTCAACTTCTTCAGGATCTCCACTACAACTTTCACAGCTGTGTCATCAGTGTGAAAAGCCACCATCACATCCGCCGTTTCATACCGGCTCTTGTTCTCCAGGTGGCTCTTTGGAATTCAAACTCGGACATCACATTCCTAGAGAGATGCTCTAGAGACTGGAAATGTTCAAATTCTTCATTTTTAAAAATGTCCAGGGTTTTCAGGATGTCTCTCCCTTTTTCCTGATGAAGGTCCATGCCTTTCCCTGGCAGTGTGCAGGAGTTCTGTGGTAGATTCCATCTGCTTGGTTCAGCTAAATGAAAGAAAATCATGGAATGGGTTACTTGGTATAGAATGGATATGTTATTTTATTGGTTAAACATACTCAGTGAAAATGCACAGTTAAGAGAAACACATACAGTATATGCTCTATGTAGAATCTCTAAGCTGTTAGTAAAACATCAACCTGTTAACTTATTTCAACCCGGTGTCCCTATTTTGGGCATGTCATTATGTGTGAAAACTTACTTTCAAAAGTACATTTTCTGAAAATAGAATATCTACAAGCTCAAAAGGTGTCACAATGTGTTGTGAGCTTGTAGATCGACATCATATAAACAAAGGTAGGGTCACACACAATGGCAAGAGTGAGTTTTCACTCTTTTTATTTTCTAGTTTTTTTTACATATAAATGACAAACGTTTCGGATATCCAGCTTTCATCAGTGTGTCACACTGATAAAAAGAGTTAAAACTCACTCTTGCAATTGTGTGTGAGACCTTTGTTTATATGATGTGATGTCGATCTAAGAGGATAGCACCAGTGCACAGACATCTTGAGTGGTAGGTGCTCAAGTGAATAAAGCCCACCGCCGGCTGCCTTTGTGAGATTTATTGATTTTGGGGCATAAATAATATATTAGCAGCTTTTAATCCAGAATTGGTCGATGTCACCATGATGGGCCACATATACTGTACACTGTACAAAACAAACAGTACAAAAAACTAACTTTCAAAAGGCACATTGCAAATCAAACTCAATCAACTGTAAAGTTGGTTGTTTGAATTATGAAGTCTATGGAACTCTCTATTTCATGGCTGTGGGTCATGCATCACTTCAGATTTTTGAGTTCCATGGACAGTTGGCAACTTGGTATCCATTACCACGGTTACCACCACCTTCTGTTACATTACTTAAACCATATGCGAAAATCATACTTCTCCCTCTGATGTAAACCTACTTGAGAAATCACTATGAAAAAATAAAACTTCTGTTGGCATTTTGGCAACTGCATGGGAACAAACTTTATCTATGATGCAACATACAGTAGGCCTACTGTAAATGAGAAGCATCTAACAGACACAAATCAGTGAAAGAAAACTAGTTAGAAGTGGTCTGATAATGACAGCTATGATCTAATTCTAACACATCAGCATACAGTGTGTAGCCAATGACAGTATAATGTCACTGTCTCAGTGTCTGGGGATGATGATTAGTTCTCACACACAGGACAGTTAGGAGAGGACGGGGTCGAGGCTTGATCTGGCCGAAAATAGCAGATCTACAAGCTCACAACGCATCACCACCGCCCCGCGTTGTGAGCTTGTAGATCTGCCATTTTCGGCCCGCGACCCCGTCGTACGACGAAGTAATAGCTATAAGAGACAGCAGCAGCATAAAGGGCGAGTCTTCTGCGCAGACGCACCAGACTACACTACACCCAGCCCAGCCCCCCCCTCTCTCTCTCTCCCTCTCCATAGACAATCTATGTCTCTCTCTCCCTCTGACCTATCCCTTTCTGCGGCTGCAACTTGGAACAATTGTGAGGGAAAATATAATCACACAACCTCCGCCCACCCTGAGATTTACCACTTTTTCTTTTTTCTTTTCTTTTTCATTTTTATTGCACGTATAAACGTGACGATACATCAGTGTCCGACAGACCATGGCCGCTGCTATTTTTGGGAAAATCCTCACCGGCATCTATGTGGAGATCAAACGTAGCGATGGTGGGTATTATAATACCGATGGCTTCTCTCATCATCACCACCACCATGCACCATCATCATCCCGAATCCGATCATCCTGCTGCGGTGACTTGAGATGTTGAGAGGCGAGCTCATTGAAATCACTGCTGTCTGTCTGCCGCTATAGCTAGCAGCTGGGCTATAAACCACCCTCATTTACCATCATCACCCTCATCTTTGTTGCTTGGTCAGGACTCTAACAGACATATAGAATTGATGATATATTCTAGGCTAGGCTATATAGCTACATCATCCGTTGAATGAAACCACAATTCAATTTCTGCATTGTTTGTTGCTTTCAGTCAAGTCAAGTCAAGGCACGGCGTGTCACAAATGTATCATTGCATTAAAGCACTGGTGAGCTGCCTGTCAGCGTGCTCTCATCTCGGTTAATTGGTAGACATTTTGACTGATTGATGAATTTCATTAATTATATACACACTACACCAATGTGTGGGTTTATTATGTCAGCCGCCGATCGAGCGATAAGAAGCCAGGTGTGTTCTGTTCTGAGTCTGACAGTGACCAGACAGCATTTTGTGATGATACGTCTAATATTGAAATTTATACTGGAGGCAACCTTTCGCTTGCTGATGATGTATGCGAAATATGCATTTTAAATGTCATTGGGTGATGCCAAGCGTCCAATAAACAGGCGAGGTGCTGAAGTTATGCGACATAATTGATGGGTACCTTTACTGTGTGTAGTGTAGCCTACCACGCCCATTGTGCATCGCAGAATACCCCGAACCAGTATTAAATTAATGGCATTTATTTTGGCATTATTTATTTGAAAGATGTATAGGCCTAATAAGTGTTAAAACATATATATGGTCAGAGATTTGGCAGTTGATGTGTCATGATTTCAAGAAGTAGCTACTGTATGTGTTTCTATAGTCAGTATAGTGGTTCTCAATGTCCGGTCCGTGGACCCCCAGCTGGTCCTTAATGAGGTTCCAGGGGGTCCCCAGCAAAATTACCTAATACAGGCTAGCATCAATCAGTTCAACCACTTTAACCCTATATACTTCGGCTATTTGAAAATAGCCAATCCACAAGCTCACAACTCATTGTGATGCAATGCATTGTGAGCTTGTAGATTGTTTGATTTTTTTAACAACACACTTCTGATCTCAGGGCGTTCCCTCTGGCACATTAATTTCAGATGGCGGTCCGTGGTAAAATACATTAACAATGTCCTTGACATTGCATGATTGTGTTTGAGAATCACTTCCATATCGGCCTTGACCATGGGTCATCGTCATGTTGACTTTTAGTGGACATTTTTGTCAAAATTACATTTAACCAGAAACACAGATAGTCCTGAATGACCATAACAGGTCTGTCACACTGAGAGTGTACAAATGGAACCAAATGGACCCGTATAGGGTCTAAAATGTATTGCATCACCAGGCTTTCCACCTCGGAGGAAAGCCTGGTCTGTGTTCCAAAATCGCCGTGTGAACCGGTCTGGAGCGGATGGTAATTTACGTCATGATGTAGTCAGATTTGTAGTCATCAGGCAGGAAACCACAAGGCGGACTAAGAAAGTACCCATTCATAGTTCTGATTCCGCCTTGTGGTTTCCTGCCAGATGACTACAAATCATTGACCACAACATGACGAAAGTTACCATCCGCTCCAGACCGGATCATAAACACGAAATGGAATTCTGCCCAGGCTACTAGTAGGCTAGCCTGGCCATGCAGCCACGGTGATTTCTGGTATAGAGGGGCGGGTGGTCTTATTGGTTCACCGATCTGAGTGCCTGACCCCTCTCCTCCCCTCCCTGGTAGAAAACAGCACTGACGTCATCAAATTTCGAGCGACGCCCCTCTGCACTGTAGTTCACTCACACTCCAGACTAGGAAATACGTCTCGTTTCCCCAGGCTTTTCTTTTTGAGTCGAATGCAAATGAAAATAAAAGCCTGGGTACCGACGCTACCAATAGGCTAGTGGACTCATAATGTGCCAATGTGTCGTGGTAAATCAGTGTCATACATATCCTAAAGACAACCTGGAGACTTGACATTGGGTATTATAATCAAAATAAGAATATCATGGTGTGTAGGCCAAGTCTTGCCACAAACACATTTATCCATGTACGTACATGTTGATGACCCCTGGCCTTGACTCATACATGGTAAAACACTGAATGGAGCCAACGTGTCAGATATATATACGTCACGTCACGCCACGTCACGTCTCTCTCTCTCTCTCTCTCTCTCTCTCTCTCGGTCAACAGGACGAATACACCAAGCGATGGTCACGTCTTTGAACCCAGACAATGACAGTGTGACCGTGGAGTGGATCGAGAATGGAGACACCAAAGGGAAAGAAGTATGGCTGCCCAGTGCCCACCCATGCACACTGCTCGTCCTCGTTTCACCATTTCCAGAATATAACTGTTTTGAACATGCTCGTTTTGCAACCGACAGTGACGATTATGTTTCTTTCCCGTGGCTGCCCCATGCAGATTGACCTGGAGAGTGTGTTCGCTCTGAATACAGACGTGGCTCCTGAAGAGGAGATAGCCTTGAGTCCTGAGACCCCCCCTCCGCCCTCCACTGCAGCTGCCAAGGTCATCAAGACCCCCAAGGTCTGCTTTACTCGGTTAACCTTTCCTGTCAAAATTGTCGTTTTTTTCCCCAAAGAAATTGTCAATCTATCTCTGACAACAACGTGGCACGATATCCATCGTGTTGTGAGCTTGTAGATTGGATATAGATTTGCTCTTGTATGACAGAGTATATAGGGCTTAAAGGGAAACTTCACCCTTTTTGCAAAGAAAATATGTTATTGACTTGCACTTATTGATTTAGAAGATTTAGAACACTTTCCTGGGGGTCTTTATGTGTGTAATTTGTGGTTTTATATATTTTAGCAGTGAGCCCAGTGTCTCTGATGTCATGGACACTGGGCTCACTTACTTCCTGGACTACATCAAGGTAAATTAAATAAGGTTAGGAAGCGAATGTTTGTGTATTTGTTCAACCATTTTTGCAGAATGTTCACCAATTATGCCTAGAGTAGGGATGCTAGGTTTCATGTGGTTAAAAACTATGAGAATTGCTGGTTTATTTGCATGATGGACACACAACATGACAGTTAAAACATTTACTACAATGTTTGTAGTATATTGATTAAAATCATTCAGGAACTCAAATGTGCAGGCATTTGAGTTGAATGATTTATATATATATATATATATATATATATATATATTTTTTTTTTAATTTAATGAAGGGGTCTGATATAAGCAAATAACCCATTTTGGATTGAGGCCGATTCTAAAACGCCTTATAAAAACGCATTTGTATTGTATTGCTATATTCTGTACATAGCAACAACTACCAGAAAAGGGGTTCCCGTCTTGAAAGGTATAGTCACTGTGGACTAAGCAACTTGAAATCTCCTGAGTAACGTTTAACAATATTTGTTACAGGGACTAATCGTGTTTCTTTATTCATTCATTCCAGACCCGAAGAACAATCGTACCACCTAAGACTGAGAACCCTGTACGAGAGAATAGAGGTATGCATATTGCATCATTCAAATACCTACCTATAAGACGTCAAGATGTCTACTTCTAGATAGACGTCTAGGTATTTGAATGATCTCCCATTAGGTGCCAAAGGACACCCATATGATTATTACCTTGATATGGCAAGATATCACAGATATCTCTTGGACAGAAGGAGGACACAGAGAATATATTAATACAAGATAAACTTGTTAATTTTAAATACATTGACAGGATATACCGTATTATGCACCTTCAAGAATCTACCAATGGAAAAAAAGTTTAAAAAAAGTATCTGATTTGTCAACAACGTATCAACCATAACATTATTATCATTGCTATTATATTGTGTCATACCCAGCTGCATCAGTGGGAACGACTCGGGCCCGCCCCAGCCAGCAGAGCCAAGTTACAGAACCTCCCCCGCCAGCCATAGCACCAGCAGCACAGCCTACCCAGCAACAGACCCTGCTGCAACAGCAAAATGGTAACGCACACACACGGTTGTATTGGAAACAATGCTGCTAATCATTTGTCTAGAGGAAGAGTGGTCATTATTACTGCTGCTTCTTTTGCCTTTATTGATAGGTTGAATGTAGACTGACTGGAAATGGCGTGAGAGATGGGGGGAAGACACGTGGCAAAGGCCATCGGGATCGGGAGTCGAACCCACGGCACGCCGTCAGGCTGGCTCAGACCAGACGGTTGAGCTAACCATCTGGGCCATTACTGCTGCTTTTTGATTTGCTATTTGACTGGCAGCATGTCAAATTCACACTCCATATTCACACTCCCCATTCACACGGATGACCTGCATTGAAGCAATATTGCGCATTATGTTTTATTATATTGTTTTAATAATTAAAAGCTAAGGATAAAACATATTTGTGCACTCACAAAAGCCTTATAGCCCATGTAATTTTCTCAAAACATTTTGTACCAAGATGAGGTCTTCTTCAGCTCAAACAGCTTAATGCTTTTAAACCTGCTCTTAAAAGAACTTTAACAAAGGCTTTTCACACATACCGCTGGTAGATTGTTGGTAATAACTTAAGCAACATAATGATTATCAGCTAATTCTGTTAGAAAACAGAAATGACTCATTATGCATTGTGTTTCAAGTGAACATCTAAGCCTGCTTTTTATCACTCAGCTCATGTAGTTGCCAATCTAATGTTGCTGTGTACAATTCTGTGACCCTCGGGGCTGGTTCATTCATTACATTGCAACTTGCACTGATGTGATGCTATCATGTTGACAGAAGCAGCTGTCCACAGACATGTAAACACTACACACACACACACACACACACACACACACACACACACACACACACACACACACACACACACACACACACACACACACACACACACACACACACACACACACAGTACCAGCCACACTGTGGTGTGGCGCCTAGTAACAATGCTGCTACTACTTTGAGATGGAACAAAGGCAGAGACACATCACGAGAAACAGGGCTGTCACGATTATGAAAGTTGTCTTAATCACATGTCTTAATTATACTAATAGGCTATGCGTATGCACAGCAGCCATATTGGAAAGAAATTAGGCCTCTTCCTTACTTCATTCATAGGCATTAACAATAATACTAATGAAGGCTGCTGATCCATATTGGCTCACTGGAAACAGATCTGCTACACCAGTGGGTCTCAAAGTGTGGTCCAGTTACTTTCATAGTTCCTTGAGGGGGTGCCAAATGAACCTTTACAGGTGTGCACAGAGCCTTCATTAGAAACTGCTGATGATGTGCAAGCTGCGCACATCTGCTATTTTTGGATAGCCAAAAATCTAAAATGATAGGCTTTCCCAGTTTTAATGGGTTAAGACATTCCTGAAGAAGATCAAAAGTCTGGCCTGTAATCTTTGGATTCAAGAGGATTTGTTTGTCATGTAAAAGTACAAGCTGTGAAATGTTAGAGTGGTCATGCTCCACAGACTCCGCTATAGCAGTAAGAATAACGTTATATAATAACTGAATATAGAAATAGAGAAAAATAGAGGTTTATGAAAAGATAGTGAGTGTAAACTCTTTTAGCAGCAAGGGGTGTTTTGGGTTTGTCTGTGAGGAAAATAAAAGTTGATCTATGGTCATATTCCCCCTGTGTAAAGACATGTGGTGGAGTGTACTAGCACAGACACGACTCACGAGTGATGTCAGTCTCTCCACCACAGCTGTGTGTGTGTGTGTGTGTGTGTGTGTGTGTGTGTGTGTGTGTGTGTGTGTGTGTTTGTGTGTGTACTGTGAGTTTCCTGAAAGGCTCTTTGACAGTGTCTCCCTGGCTTGGCGTTCAAAAGTCCATTCATAGTAGAGCGCTGCTTGTCCCAGTATTCTAATAAAGATGCCGGGATTACTATGGACGCTTTTGTTTTTTAATCCAGAGACTCCAGACACAACATTTGAAATGTACCCAATCTTCTAAAGTTTAACCGTATATATATTTATTATAATTTTTTAATCAAAGCCCAATTTGGCTGTTTGCGGCCCACCCATCTGACCACTTAACACGGCAGCCATTGAGCCTCGATCCCTCTCTCCACCTCCTCCATTTTCAGAGTGGTTTAGGGATAAGGGTGTGGGATAAGGGTGTTTTGCCAATTGTTTTGGGAGCCCGCAAATCGCTGTTCTAAAAGAAAAATGGTGATGCTATTGCTTGTTTTAGTCACTGAGCTCAAAGTGATGTCATCTCTTAATGGTTGTGTGTTTTTGCGCCCCCCCCCCCACCCTCTCCAGCACGGAGGAAATCCAACTGCGTGAAGGAGGTGGAGAAGCTGCAGGAAAAACGAGAGAAGAGACGCATTCAACAGCAGGAGCTCAGAGAGAAAAAGGCAGCGGTGAGTGGTGTGTGTGTGTGTGTGTGTGTGTGTGTGTGTGTGTGTGCGTGTGTCTACTATACATACAAGTGTTCACGTGCAACAGGAGTTGCCATTTTCGGCTCAAGAGCTACATTTTCATAGTGTAGATATATAGGAGTAGGCAACCTTTAGGCACGGGTGCCAACATTGGCACATGGGGAGGGTGATCACTGGCATGCTGGCATAAGTATGAGAGAAGGGATTTTTCTTTTACAATAAAATATACATTGTATATTCGGCCAATGTTTCTTCACAGAAAGCTGTGCTCTCCTGACATCATATCTATAGGAATTTAGGATGAAAATCAATGATTTTTCCAATTAAGACTATTTACATTTTGAACAGCAGTACGTTTGGCTGTTAGGCCTTTCAAAAGGTAAGGTGAGGTGGACATGCTATAAAGAATAGCTTTTAGATGCATTTGTGGAAGTTACTAATGTTTTACTAAAGTGTTTCTTAAGCTTTTAGGAAATTTGACTGAAAGCTTTAAAGAATACATGAATAAGTAATACAATAGAGTTCATGTAAAGTGTTTCTGTACCTTCAAATTATTTGTTTAGAAAAGTGCTAAAGTCTTCTTATTATGTTTATTATTACTAGTCCTTACACGTTCGAATATATGCCACCACGATGCCTGCACTGTTTCACCCGTGTTTTGTTGGAAGTTATATCGAGTGACGTTCGAACATTGCAAACGTGTTGCTGCAGCTGACGTAAGGTAACAGATTTCAATAGGCAACCAAGTGTGGTGTAACACGATATACCCGGATGTGATAGTCAACGCGACGCAGCCAGTTGACCCGGATGTTATAGGACAGACAGACTTTTGCTTAGTTAGAATAGGTTTACTTACAGTACATGTATGATAGACTGAACCAATGTTTTTTAATCTTGTCATTCAAGGAGGTGGACGTCACTGTACCAAACTATGAAATCATGTGCATGATCAGAGACTTCAGAGCCAGCCTGGACTACAGACCCCTTACCACCGCGGACATGGTAGTATGTATGCTCCACTACTCATTAAGCCGGCTGTATACATTGCGGAGTGGTGTCACATTCTGAAAATTTGGTCACAATATTCTGGAGCTGCCACTGCTACAGAGGTTTCTGCAACAGATTCAACATAAATGAGTGCATAATTTGCAAAAGGACACAAGACAAGCTAGTGCTCCACAGGCCCGGCCTTTCCTACAGGCCGAGCATGCAGCCGCCTGGGGCACCATGGGGGGAGGGGCCAGTGTCCCCTCAGTGCCTCCCCAGTGTCTACCCAGTGCCCAGTGTCCCCCCAGTGCCTCCCCAGTGTCCCCCCAGGGCCGGGGCGCCATGAAAAATCCTGCCTGGGGTGCCAGATTGCTCAGGACCGGCCCTGGTGCTCCATGTACTGTAACCTCTGTAAGCAGAGGTTGTTGCAACAGATTCGGCATAAATGAAAGTGCATTAAGCAACAGCAACAAAAAGCAACCTAACAGAATTTAAATGTGCAGATTGCACTATTTGAGGTGCTATAGATTTGTTATTGATGACTCTGCGCCTCTAACAAGGACATCAGTTTGTTCTTTGGAGAAATTATATTTCAGAGGGACTCTTTTTCTTCCATTCCGTTCCACAGTGAAAATTACCAGCTTGCTATATTTTTGTGCCCCCACACCGCCCGGGAGGGTTGGGGGAGAGGAGTGGTTGTTTTTGTTACCTCCACAAAATCACTTGACAAGAAGGCGGGCTTGACCCAAGAGCCCCAAGGCCACGCTGTCGGGTGATGTAGGTGCACCCGAGCGAGCGCATGGGTTTGCACCAGATGCCTCACAAATGTATGAATCATATTAACCCATTTTTACAACACCAACTAGAAAGCATTTTTAAAGCATTTTCTTCAGTTCTGCAAATTAAGAAAT
This sequence comes from Protomyctophum bolini, assembly GCF_963924005.1. NCBI lineage: Eukaryota > Metazoa > Chordata > Actinopteri > Myctophiformes > Myctophidae > Protomyctophum > Protomyctophum bolini. Next base: position 13,911,118 of record NC_137883.1, read on the forward strand.
ATCTTTTGATGTTTCAGATAGAGGAACATAGGATATGTGTATGTGTACGAGCACGGCCTCTCAATAAAAAAGGTAAGCTGTATTAACGATTATGTCTTTTTGTTGCTGACATTTTAGATTAATTGATGCTTAATCACAATTAGAATTCAGGCATTTTTACAGTAGCAGACACTATCCACATCTAAATCGTTTGCATGAACATTCTTCAAACAATAGGGTCAGGGACCATGGGATAAGTTTGCTGTGACAAAAAAGATAAGAGTATAATCCTACAAGAGTATTAGGCTATGACAGTATGACTGGCTGCATCACTGCCTGGCACAGAAGATGCTCAAAGCTCACTTTAGGTATATACAAATCCTTGAATATAGAAAATATATAAAACCCTTGAAGCAGTACGATCAAGGGAATAGCAATCCTACAGTAGCATCTGAACCGCAATCAAAAGCAAGGCCTAGAAATACTAAACATAGACAGACAGATCCTGTCCTATTCGGCTTGCCTCTGAGGAGACATGCCTTGTCTTCTGTGTATTTCTCTGTGAAATGTTGACACCACAAAACAATGACGCCAAACGCGTCGTTTATTACACAGAAGACAGAGGGTATTGTTTTGATTAGCCACATCAGAACAATGGGATTTAGGTTCAAAATGTGCAAAGTTTCACTTCCAAACTGTTTTCTGCACATTACCTCTCTTTGTGTTTCTGACACTGACAGAGTTGACCATGAAGGACCTGGATGTGATCACCATTCCCAGTAAGGACGTGGCGATGGTCCATGAGCCGAAGCAGAAGGTTGACCTGACCAGATACCTGGAGAACCAAACCTTTCGCTTCGACTACACCTTTGACGACAGCGCCAACAATGAAATGGTCTACAGGTATGATTATACCTCTGGCAGATCATTCTGCCAATATAAAACAGAAACCACCTGAAATTGAAAGATTCTGTGTAATGTGTATTAGTATTAGCTGGAAAATAAACACATACAGCAATAGTTATTGTGTTCACTTTATTTCAGATTCACTGCCAGGCCACTAGTTGAGACCATTTTTGAGAGGGGGATGGCAACATGCTTTGCATATGGGCAAACCGGAAGTGGAAAAACACATGTGAGTCTTTTGTCTACATAGTCATACATTGTTGAAGACAATGCAGATAGCAACTCATATCTCACCTTCCTGACAGCTTTTTTGGAGGGGCGCTAGCAGTACAGTACACCCTGTTGACTAGGAGGGTTCATACCTTTGGACTTGTACATTGCTGTAGATAACAGCGTCTGCTGAATGCCTAAATGATAAATTATTAATCTTATTTCAGACAATGGGAGGAGACTTCTCAGGAAAGAACCAGGACTGTGCTAAAGGGATTTATGCATTGGTTGGTCAGTACCACTTCTACCATAAACAGATATGTTATTTGTCTTTTTAACCTATACATAAACTGTATTTTATTGAATGTATTTATATCTGTGTTCAGCCAGGGATGTCTTTCTCATGTTAAAGAAGCCAAACTACAAGAAGTTAGACCTCCAGGTCTTTGCCACATTTTTTGAAATCTACAGCGGGAAGGCAAGTGTCTGAATGTGTGTTAATAATACATTTTGTCCAAATAGAATATACAGTAGATCATTAAGTGTATTGTAATGCAGGTTTTTTGACCTGCTAAGTGTTTCATTGTATTGCAGATGTTTGACCTGCTAAGTGTTTCATTGTATTGCAGGTGTTCGACCTGCTGAACCGTAAGACCAAGCTGAGGGTGCTGGAGGACGGCAAGCAGCAGGTGCAGGTGGTGGGTCTGCAGGAGAAGGATGTCAAATGCACAGAGGACGTCCTCAAACTCATCGAATTGGGAAACAGCTGCAGGTAGAGCTGTCACCGTTACAAATTTAACTCAGCGATTAATTGTCACACAAATAATTGCGATTGACGATTTAGTTTAGTTTTTTGCATTGAACATTGGAACATTACAATTTGTATTTCTTTTTTTTTGTAAACTTTATTTTTACATTTTCTTCCGTTATTACATTTTGACAATACATTGCATTACATGTATGTAAACAATTTGTATTTCTGTTTGCCTTTTAGGCTTCGTAATCAGAAATTGCACAGGGCAGATATGACAAATAACTTAAATCACTGACACATTTAATCATTTTCAATATTTATTCTTTCAAAAACTGTACAAAATAGCAGAAAGTTAATCTACTGCTATTTCTGATGATTTGTTCATGGACATTCTTCAACATGGAAACGATGTAATAATTGCAATTAGGCGATTATATAATAAATGTGACAGGCCTAGCTGCAGGTATTATTATTTTTTAGTCTTGTTGCGTTGTACTGGCAGATGCAAAAGACACAAAGATGAAAAGCTACACAGCGTATTTGTAGCTTTGCATCTTTGTAGCTCAACAGCTCACATTCCGTGCTCAGCCAATCAGATCATCACATTCCGTGCTCATATTCACAAAGACACAAAGCTGTGCATAGGAGGGGTTGAAAAATAAAAGTTAAAGAAAGTGGTGTGTTGCCGTAATGTAAGAAATCACACTCGTGTGAAGTGAGGGGCGCTCTTATCATCATCACATTCCGTGCTCATACATATACACACACAAAGCTGTGCATAGGAGGGGCTGGCGCCCCACAAAACAACATTTTCACTGTGCTGCCTTCAAGGAAAATGTGGCTGAATATTGGTCAGACATGTATACAGCACAATGATCATCACTCAACCAGTTTACTCCTCTCTCTCTCCCCCTCTCTCCCTCCCCGCTCCCAGGACATCGGGCCAGACGTCGGCCAACGCCCACTCCTCACGGAGCCACGCCGTGTTTCAGATCATCCTGCGGCGGCGGAGCAAAATGCACGGCAAGTTCTCCCTCATCGACCTGGCGGGCAACGAGAGAGGGGCGGACACGTCCAGCGCCGACCGCCAGACTCGCCTGGAAGGCGCCGAGATCAACAAGAGCTTACTGGCCCTCAAGGTTGGTCTGCGGCGCCTCGCATTCGTCACCGATGCATTCCAGGTCTCAATGGGTTAAGTCATTTTTGTAATCACTTAAACCCTATAAACGTAGTTTTGACTGGCGTCACGTCTGAGGGCAGCAGGTGAACTTGTCCCTTCAGGTCTCCAATGTGCTGTTGCAGCTTCCCTTATGACCTCGTCAGTGTAAATAACGTTAAGTAGTTGTTGTCACACCTTTGAGACGGAGCTCCTCGCACACTCTGGACAAGTACTCTGGGTCTGGATATCCGTAGCGCTGTGGACCGCCGGACAGGTTGGTCTTGTGGTGAATGTCGTTCCAGATGATGGAGTTGTTGCGGCCCGTGGTGGCAGACTGTCCGACGGTGAAGACGAGGCGCCTCTCGAAGGCTTTCCTCAGCAGCTTCAGGACCTTCTCGCCCTCCTTGCTAGCCGGCAGATAGGCCGCTCGCGACGTGCTGCCGTACATTACTCCGGGGTTAGGGTGCTCGGGCCCTTGTATTCCTGCAGGGAAGTTGTAGTGAATAACTATGGTTCTGTATTTGTCAAAGCCGGCTAAACGCCCTGTGTTGCGTGTCACTGTCATGGTCCCTTCCGGCTGTGTTCCGGTGTAAATTCCATAGAAGGTCTTGCATATGGGACAAGCGGGCATGTATTTGAAACAGGTGTCGATGCACTCGGTGCAGAAAGAGTGACGGCATTCCAAAGTCTTCCTGTCCTGAACGGCGTGAAGGCATATGGCGCAGGCCTCACTGCACTGTCTATTCTCCGGTCCTGTAGCACTCTTATTCGCGGTGTTTCCCATTTCCTCTGTGTCCGTTGGGTCGGGCAGCGATGGTCCTGACAGACCTCCTGTTCGATTAGTCAGTTTCCTGCGTTTCCGATATGTGGGCGAAGAAGTTCCTTCTGAGCTGTGAATGTAGCTGCTTATACCCCTCTGAGCGGTGTGAAGGCACGTGGCGCAGTCCTCATCGCACTGTCTATTCTCCGTTCCTGTAGCGCTTTTATTCGCGGACAGACCAGACAGACCTCCTGACTGGCAAGTCAGCTTCCTGCGTTTCCGATACATGGGTGACGAAGTTGAACCTGAGCTGTGAATGTAGCTGCTTATATTCCTCTGATGGCGCTTGCTCTCGTCATCACGATGAGGTCATGATGAGTCAGTCATGCCCGAATGAATATGGGCATGACTGACCGAATGGTGAAACATCAAATACACACCTGGATGATCCCCGATGTCCTATGCCCATTAATGGGCATACCCCCTTTTGTGCCCATAATATACGGAGCTGACTGATTTGTTTGTGTCCAATGACATGAGGACACATTGAGGTTGGACAACACACTCCATATTTGGGCATAGCTGCATTGGGATCTCCTTTATGGTTATGTCTAAGTCATAGTGACGTGGTCCCATTAGACATTGATAATGATCAAATGTTTTTGAGGGGTGTCAGCCCCTTCTATGCCCAGCTTTGTGTGTCTGTGTATACCACAGACATTATTTGATTGGCTGCACACAGAATGTGATGTATGATGAGGATGTATGATGATGTATTGATAAGAGCGCCAATCACTTCACACAAGTGTGATTTTTTAAATTCCAAAATAAGACAAAGATATAAGTGATTTGTTGAGGCTTCACAGACTTTGTCTTCATTTGTTCTTAAAGTGAGTTGACAGTCCCATGGACCGGCATCGGTCCGCATACCGGTGGTTGGGAACCTCTGGTCTACAGTATAGTCATGACTAGTGGTTTACACACGGGTTTATATTCTGTATTATCTGGACACAACAAATTCTGTTCCCTTTCCAAACTCCTGTTTCCAGGCAATCAATAACTGTTATCTGTAGAAGCAGATCTGTGTGGCAGCAAAGCATCCGGGACAACGCTCCACACGTCCCAGACTCTTCTCCCTTCTGGCTCCCAAACTATAGAGTGACTATAGAGCCCCATTGCAGTTAGAACGGAAGACTCACTCCCAATCTGCGCCGTAGTCTGAAGACTCACCTCTTCAGACTCCACCTAGCACTGGCTGTAGCCTCGACGACCCCTATGCAATGGCTAAAATATGTAATTTAGATAGCATGTTATGTAGACATATGCCAGGCCATTATTGACCATTCTATAGCATTCTATGGTCTGCTAAATGCCTACATTGTAATTGTTAAGAATAGCGACTGTGTCCCGCAGGAGTGCATCCGGGCATTGGGGCGAAACAAACCCCACACTCCGTTCAGAGCCAGCAAACTGACCCAGGTGCTGAGGGATTCCTTCATTGGAGAGAACTCCAGAACATGCATGGTAATGGCACTCTTTTAACGCACTCACATTTTTACTACATCGCTAAATGTTGTTTCTCAGCGTGACTGGACGATAATCGTTATCGTTTCTCGTGATAAAAATAAACACTTACAATAATCATATCGCAGAAATGTTTATTTATCGTGAAATTGTCCTGTCATACACTAGGATGAATCGGCTTTAGTTTAGCTGCAAATTCAGTACCACTTAAACTCTCTATGCTTGATAAAACGGCCTGTGAGAAGCACATTTGCTACGCTCTTATTTCACCCTACACACATCGATTTGCAAAAAACAGCAGAACGTTCCCCCCTGCTGGGGGATTCAAGTTGTTAAACAAAAGTGACATTTACGTTTTAAATAGTTATCCAGGATCATAAGCTGTTAATTCTGGCAAAAATTATTATGCCAGAATAATCGTGACATGACACACAGCTGGTGTTGTATGACAATGGAGGAGGGGTTAGCTGAGGGCTCATGGTGCGTTCACACAGGCAGATGAAACGATGCAAAGACACGTTGTGAGTTGATTTGGAGCAGCTACATGCATCATTGCGCCTTTGCAACGTCATGTCGCTGGCTTGCTGTTATGATGGTGTATTTCGATTGAGATTTTTGACTCAAGGCTTTCAACTTTCAGCTTTTTGGAATATTATAAACCACACCTGAGGGTCTATTGGAGTAATGTTGTCAACTCCACAGACACATACAAAACAGCAAAAGTATAAAAATCACGGCACTCCATCTTTAATAGACAGAGAAGTAACTATGATATTATCCCCACAGATTGCTACTATCTCTCCTGGGATGGCGTCTTGTGAAAACACGTTAAATACACTGAGATATGCCAACAGGTACGTCATCCACGGAGCACTTGAGAATGGGCAGAAACCTGATCATTTGTCATTTACAAAAGAAAGTTAAAAAACCAAAAGATATCAGTTTCTATCCCAGCAAGCCAAATGACGTCATGATGATGTTATGATGACGTATTTTCCAGCACGTTTTCACCAGTTGAAATCCTATTCATCTGACCAGTTGTGATTTAAGTTGATCTGGCCTCGATCAGACTCTCGCTGATTCATCCAGGACATCCGTCTTAGTGGGCAGAATGTATCATTCCGGGCCAGATCCGACTGGTCTTGGTTTTTATCTTGATCTGGCCCCAATCGAGACGTCACTAATAAGTCCAGGTCCTGACCGTGCTTGCTGGGATATCGAAGCCACGTTGTAGTAATTGGGGGTTTCTACATACTTTCTCTAGCTAATCTGAACGATCTCTGAATGATCAGTCATTCATTGATTGATCGATTGAATACTTAATGAGTCAAACATATAATCAGCACGTGCTACAGTCAGACATTTAAGGCTAAAAGGATAACACAAAAAAAGTCCCGGGGACTTATTTTCTATTGTCTCCATTGTTTCCATTCAGATCTCTCTGAATGGCTCTGTTAATACGGAACCTTTGCCAACAATTATTTTGGATATATTTGACCACACATCAGTATAAAAGAAAAAATAACGTGTGCCATGATTTTGTAAATGTAAACCTAATGCATATATAATATTTGTATCTCCTTTGTGTGGACATAAATAAATGGTTAAAATGTGTGTGTGTGTGTGTGTGTGTGTGTGTGTGCGCGCGTGCAGGGTGAAGGAGTTTGGGATCAGTCCCTCGGACATTCCCTTCACGCAGAGCGGTGGAGGGGTACGCTCGGACCTCTCCCCTACCTATGAGTACGACGACTTCAGCACCTCTCCCACCAGGTCTCTCCCCCCCCCCCCCCCCCGACAACACTGTTGATTTTGACAGCAAATGTTGATGTAGTTTTAGTCACAGACAGTCTTTTGAATAAACTTTCATTTAGTTTTAATCATATTTTAGTCATCTGGAATGTGTCGGTCTAGTTTTAGTTGACCAAATATCATAAGATTTGTACAGTTGAGTTTGTCGACAAAAGAAAAAGATTGTGGGCCTTGATGGTGTCGTAACAACTGATTTTACACTGAAAATAGCCAATCTACCAGCTACGGTAAAATGACTTGTCTTTTAGTTCTACTGGATCCCTCCCTAACATTTTTGTCTAGTTTTTATTTGTTGACGAAATTGTTAATATATTTCGTTTTAGATAGCTTAGTTTTTATTTGGTTTATTTCGTTTTTGTCAGTGAAAAAAGGTAGTCATAGTTTTAGTCGATGAAACCAACACTGTTTTCCTCTACAGCAACTCTCTTTGGGTGAAAACAGCTTGGGGCAAAACCCAACGTTTCGTTTTGCCCCAATGTAATAGGAATGCTAGGGTTCGAGTGGTTGAGAGTCTGGCTTTTCTGCCTATAAATAATTAGTTATTGGAGCATGGAGCTTTTTGTTTATGCCGATGCTCATGTTCCATGGGTTACTTCTCTTGCCGTGCATATAAGCCCATCTACGGTTGCTGTGCTTTGCATGATGCTAATTGCTTAAGTTGCATGCTTTGTCAAACGACAGTGGCACCGAGCGGAAATAGCAGATCTGCTATTTTTCGCCACACTACACTGGAATGCCAAACCACATTAAACCTTGCATCCTTATTTTGGTCAAGTCATTATAGGCCAAAGTATGAAATAGGGCTTTTTATCGGTAATGACATGCCCGAACTAGGATAAAAGCACATAACTGTAGTATACCATGTTTGTAGATCGCGTTTTTTGTGTATATTGTATGTCGTGTGATAATAATCAAAATCTAAAATGTAACTAAAGTTTTTAAATAAATGTAGTGGAGTAAAAGTACAATATTTGGATCCGATATGTAGTGGAGTAGACGCACACGCTGTACTGTACTCACTTTCAGTGCTTGGCTGTTTTCAGGGTGATGGAGCATATGGGGCCTGCACTGATGGAGTCCAGCCACCAGGGGGGGCACAACCTCAGCCAGCTGGAGGTGTTGGAGGCACAGTGGGGAGTGGGGAGCTCCCCCCAGAGGGACGACCTCAAACTGCTCTGTGAACAGAATGTAAGACACGCGTGTGTACACACACACACACACACACACACACACACACACACACACACACACACACACAAATGTCTTAATAGAACAGCAGGGATACCAAATACAACCACCCCAATTGTATACTTTATATTGTATTAACTACTCTACATACAAAATGTATAGATAACACTTTAAAGCTTTCCACTCACCAAGTATTTTTTTTAACACAGAGCCCGACAGAACCGTAGGATTAAATGAATCCTCTAGCCTGCCAGAACCGTAGGCTACGTTTTCCAGGGTGGTGCTGTTGAGCTAGAAACAGAGAGAGAGTGTTACACTGTTGCCTGCTAATTACAACGTGGAGCGTGTGTGCATGTGAGAGACAGAGAGGGAGGGAGAGAGAATACCACCCCATGAAGGCTTGAATTCATGGACATTTATTCATTTTTGTTGCATTTCTAAGCCAATTATTTGATGACTGGCAGCAGACTCAAGACTCTTTGGGTCTCCTACTGGAGACATAAAACCAGTAAGACGCCTGAGGGCGAGAAGTCACTAAACCATGTGACATCTGCTGTTCTCAGCCGTTCTCTGCGTGCAACATCGCACAGCGGGGCATAAATTAGGTTTGAGGGGCTACAGCTGTGCGATCAAGCAGCCGTGGTCATAGAAAGCGCTCCCTCTGCGACTGGAGGTGGAGTTTGGGGTACAAATGCTTTGAGAATCGCTATTATTGTTTACACACAAGTTGACGCAACATAAACCAAGGTATATATTTCAAGAGTGAGAGATCACAGTAAACAAACTAAACATCCACCCTAAACCTTCTTCTTCAACACTGGGAGGAAAACAGCATCTGAAAGTTTGATGGGATGCACTGGATACACGTCAGTGCTGTGACCACTTACTGGTATACTTATGAGTGATCGGTTTCTTTTGTCTGGAAAGGCCATTTTACTAAAAGGGGCGGGATCAGCATGATCCTTTTCAATTAGGACTTTGGTGGCCATGTGTCATGAAGAGCTGATTTAGGCCAAAAAAATATTTTTCCTCAAAAATGACTTATGCCATCAGTTTAAGAAGGTGACGTTATGATTGTAACCTTGAATGTTGATTGGGTGAATATGTATGTATGTATTGTATACTATACTGCATGAACAGTATGACTGTAATGTATACTGTATGTACAGTAGCATGACATATGTAAATCGTGTAATGAAAGCAAAACTGTTTCAAATAACAGATCTACAAGCTCACAAAGTATGTCTGTTGACTGTTTCCACAGGAGGAGGAGGTTTCTCCACAGCTGTTTAGCTTCCATGAAGCGGTCTCTCAGCTGGTAGAAATGGAAGAGCAGGTTCTGGAGGACCACAGGGCTGTGTTCCAGGTACCAGGAAATACTACATACTCAAATAAAACAGTAGAAAATGCTTCTGAACAGTGAACACAGTTGAGAACTCTAGTTTTCGCCGGCTGCCGGGCGCGGCTGCACTAATAACTTTGGGGCAGGCTCGTCCAGTTTGAAATTTGAATGAACAGGTATAATTTAATTTGTCAGTGATTTCTTTGTATAATGAAGTTATTTGATATCTGCCCTGTGGAATTTGTAATCCGAAGCCTAAAAGGTAAACAGAAATACAAATTGTAACATTCTAATATTCAATGCAAAAAAAAGAAAAACACTATTAAATCGTTAATCGCAATTACTTGTGTGACAATTAATCGTCAGCTTAAATTTGTAATTGTGACAGCCCTATAAGTGAAACATGCGGTGTGTTTGTTCTTTTTCCAGGAGTCGATTCGCTGGTTGGAGGATGAGAAGGTGCTTCTGGAAATGACAGAGGAAGTGGACTACGATGTTGAGACGTACGCTACCCAGCTGGAGCAAATCCTGGACCAGAAGATAGACATCCTTACAGAGCTTAGAGGTAAGGAGATCCTGGACCAGAAGATAAGACATCCTTACAGAGCTTAGAGGTAAGGAGATCCTGGACCAGAAGATAAGACATCCTTACAGAGCTTAGAGGTAAGGAGATCCTGGACCAGAAGATAAGACATCCTTACAGAGCTTAGAGGTAAGGAGATCCTGGACCAGAAGATAAGACATCCTTACAGAGCTTAGAGGTAAGGAGATCCTGGACCAGAAGATAAGACATCCTTACGGAGATTAGAGGTAAGGAGATCCTGGACCAGAAGATAAGACATCCTTACAGAGCTTAGAGGTAAGGAGATCCTGGACCAGAAGATAAGACATCCTTACAGAGCTTAGAGGTAAGGAGATCCTTGACCAGAAGATAAGACATCCTTACAGAGCTTAGAGGTAAGGAGATCCTGGACCAGAAGATAAGACATCCTTACGGAGATTAGAGGTACCAGTGTTGATTTCGTCGACTAATACTATTGCAATACTATTGTCGACTACCTTTTTGTCACTGACGAAAACTAAGCTATGATGACTAAGACTAAGTATATTGACAATTTCGTCAACAAATAAAAAACTAGACTAAAATGTTAGGAAGGGACTATAGTGGACAAGAGATCCAGTAAAAGTAATTTTACACTTGGTTGCATGCTTAAAATCAGTCATTACGACGGCATCAAGGCTTGCCAAAATACATTTTAGTCGACTAAATCAACTGTAGATTTAGTTGACTAAAACTAGACTAACACGGAGCGCCCGCTGGCTAAGTGGTCCACGTGCATGCCACATATAGGCTTTAGCCTGACAGCGCGTCGTGTATTGTCCCGTTCATGACGACCTTTGCTGCGTGTCTCTCCCCTTCTCTCTCTCCCTCTTTCCTGTCTATCTTCACCTGATACTATCAATAAAAGCAGAAAAGCCAAAAACAAATCTTTAAAAAAAAGAAAAAACTAGACTAACACTAAAACATTCCAGGTGCATGACTAAAATGTGACTGAAACTAAATTACAACTATTCAAGAGACTGTCAAAATAATAATCAACAAAATAAATCAACACTAAGAGGTACGGAGTTTCATTCAAACAAAAACCACAACAGCTCTATTAATATTCTGTTAGTAATAATTTATTAGCAGTGGCCCAACCTCTGGAACAGTCTGCCTCTACATATTAAGTCTACTCGCTCCTTATCGGCTTTCAAATCTTCACTTAAAACTATTTTCTTCTCCCTGGCCATTTAACTGTCTGATCTGTATGCGTTTCTGTATGCTTATACTGTGTAATGCTGTCTTTTGTTTTGTTGTTATATGCTATTTCTTTTTTTCCTTTTCCTTTTCAGCTGTGTCTAGATAAAAGCATTTAGGTTACTGTGCATATGACATACATATTTCATCCTTCATTGGGTGACATTCTCTCATTTATCTTTCAGATAAAGTGAAGTCTTTCCGGTCCACGCTTCAGGAAGAGGAGCAGGCGAGCAAACAGATTAACCCTAAGAGACCTCGTGCACTTTAGAAACACACACACACACACACACACACACACACACACACACACACACACCTTGGAGATACTGTATATGTTGTATAGCATTGCACAAACAAGAGTTTCCCATACAACAATGAAACATGCAAAATATGAATCGGTGAATTCCTGCCCTGACCATGATGGGAGAACCGCTTAGGACAGGAAATGTATTCATGCCAAGGACTTGAAAGATGTCGATAATAACGACATTCCCAGAATAGAGTTGGGACACTAGGTCTGGAGGAAAAAAATACTACTAATAATAAAAAATAAATAAAAGAATAATCTTTCTGGTGGTCAACGTTGACAAAACATGGTTTAGGACTGTCTAGCGGTACCCCCATCCCGTCGTACAGGCAGCAATGCTAACTGTTCTCCATCTGGTCCATTTGTAAATTCAGGGGCCATCTCCCGTAGACTGCATTTACAAGGTTACTGTAACTGTTTGATGTATTTACTCACGCGTGGTTGACGCTCAAAGTAGTACATACTGTAGGTAAATTGTTTTTTTAAGACATTTTTATAGGGTAAATAAAATGCCTACCCTGGTCGATTTTTCCAAACCATTACCGTTCTGTGAGAGGTGCGCGCTGCTCGCGAGGAGAGTTTTACGTTTGTACCCCTTCTTGTACAGTACCATTCAACATGTGAACTACCTTTATTAAGTGACTAATCTTAAGCCTGAGGTGGAGGCGGTTGAATACTTGATATTGTATTTCTCTCTGGAACATTATATGTAGAACAGTACTAAGCATATCATTTCTATCGTCGGGCGGAACGTAACCTTATTACTGTATGTCCAAAACTGTTACTTTTCACAATTAAAATTCAAAAACGGCTAAAGTAGCAGATCCACAAGCTCGAAACGTGTCATAAACAAGCTTGTAGATCTGCTACTTTTGATGCTTTCGTGTGGCGCTGTATATGATCAAGTAGGGTGTTAATTTATGACGACGATATTATGAACTTTTCAAGAAGGTGTCGGTCGGTTTGCATGTACAAAACAACTGTGATTGTATGTATAATATCCCCCTGAGCTGGCCATCCCTGGCCCTCTCGTGTCAACTGTTAATAGAACCCCAACTCAGCATTTCACCCATTCCATGTCAGTTGTTTGACAAACGTTCGCTTTCATGATAAACTGTGTAGGGACTGTGCAGACTTTCGGAGTTCCAGTGTTGAGAAACACTGAATAAATAAGCACACTTTATCAGGGTTCGATTTGTAGAAAATAAAGAAAAAAATCATTATTTTTTAAAGACAAACAACTTTCTTTGAAACGTTTGCCTCAAATATGTGGTTAATGTGGTCAACCTATCATGCCATTTCCCAAAAGGAAATGCACAAACATTTATTTTATTCAGTCTGACTTTTATTCAGTGGATAAAACATATCCCTACCGGCCATAAAAAGTTAAAGGCCGATATCAAAAGCAGATGCATGGACTCCCCCTCCCTCCGCAGCAAATCGAACCCTGGTTCCTGCACCGAAGGTGGTTATAGAATCCTTAGTCGCAGACTAGACATACAAAGTTCATATTTTTATGCAAGCAAGCATGCAAAGCCTTAAGTCTTTGACTTTATGGAAAAGGTACACTTGCTCCTTTTCATGTTTTCTTTGTTCCCCCCAAAGAACGTTTTTGTGCCCAGCCCAAGTTATTAATCAAAAATAGTAGGTATAATTACATCCTGTCTGCCTCTATCACCTAGTCGCAGTCTTAAATCTGTTTGTTACTGTGTCGTTTACAGAAATGTTTCTCAACCTTTTCAGGCTGGGACCCCCCTAAAATAATCATGTTTGAACTGGGGACCCCCCAAAATAATCATGTTTGAACTGGGGACCCCCCAAAATAATCATGTTTGAACTGGGGACTCACCCTGACAAGCACTTGGAATTGTAGGATACATTTAGTTTGACTTGGTTCCACAGATACGTACATATTGTGAAAGCTCACAATGCCTCGCAACAGTGTTTATAGTATAGTTTGTTGATTACCTTTGATGCCGCTATTTTTTTGTATTATAAAGGGCTTCAAAGTTCTTAAATTGTCACTTTACTGTTATCTGAGGACCCCCCCCCCAAAAAAAATAAAAATAATGATATATATATATAAATCATGTGGGGACCCCCTGGGGGTCCTGAGCAACCGGTTGAGAACCACTGGTTTACAGGACCACTTATAGATAGGGCAACAGATAAGGGAACAACTTCAGATATCACTACGACATATCTAAACAATATCAGTTGCTTTTTTTACATAATTATATGGAAATGAACGACTTATGGTAAATTTTAAAGTTATGAAAAGTTGGAATTGAATAATCGTGACATTGTGAGTGGAGGAAGTTGCTAGTTGTGTACATGCTGTATTGACAGTACGTATAATATATATGTATGTATACATAGATTGTAAATGTCTAGCATTCAAAACTACCTTTTTGGGGTGCTCCGGAACTTTTTCTTTAAACTGTTAATTATTAAATTAAATGTATATTGATGATATAAGTATCATTGCATTTTGTTTAAAGGGACTTCAGGTGAGTTTACCAGGGTGGGATTTCTTCCACTCCTGACATCACAGCCTTGAGTATGGTAAATGTGGAGATTTGGGGTCCGATATTGCCATTCAAATAACATAATTCCAAAATTGAAGATATCTATTGTTCATGAGAATGCCAACATCATTTGAATTTCCGATGTCTAAAAGTATCTGTTGCTTTATCTCTGAGGGTCCTCATTTTCCCCATTCAGAATTTGCATTAAAATGGAAGCTAATAAATGACAAATGTATAGACGGGTTGAGTCGAACTGCTGCTGTTCTGTTGTTAATGTATGATATAATTTGTAATGTTGCGTTAAGATTAAAGAACTTTTATTGCACTACATGATAATAATATACCACGTGTGTCCTTTTTAGTTGTATAGTTGGGGTATTGAAGTACAGTATGCACATGGGGTTCAGCGCCTTGCTCAAAGACTCGACACTAAGCCGGAGGAGTGGGGTATCGAACCGGCAGTGATGATTGAGTGGAAGTACAGTGGTGAGCAGTTGATAATGGCAGTGACACCACTTGAGTACCTCCGTGGTACCAGGCGGGCACCACACCCCTTTTAGTGGTACCACAATTCACACTTAATTTAATTTAAAGGTGGATGTAGTGTGGCAAATGAGCCACAATGTGGCGCATGTGAGTCCATGATTTTTTACTAGATTGGTGAAGTGAAGTTTCAAAGTGATTTTTACTTTTATTTTTTATAAACATAGAAAAGGAAGCAGAATCCTTAGGATGAATTCAAAAGCAATAGTTTCTTTAAACAAAACTGTGTATCACATTTAACAGCATTAGACTAAATTAGATTTGGAAGGAGGAGGTGACAGACATATTGAGCCTACGACAGATAGTATGGCAGCCCCCTAGTACCTCCAGTGCTGTAGTATCCCTGCTGGGTGTTGCAGTACTCAGGGCCCAGAGAGAGAATCAGTAATGTTGGACGTATTATTAGTCTGCAGTGCATGCCAATGATTTGTTTTAATTTGGCACAATTAAAAGACAATACAAAAGAATCGTATATCGTATTCTAATGTATTTATTTCACAGTAAAGACAATGATAGAGCAAGCTGTATGTCGGCCAGCCTGGGAATGCTTTAGATAACCAGCCTGATAACAGGACGTGAAGCAAAGAACAAACTCATGAACAGTAAGTAGTAGGCCTACACAGTAAAAATCCTCAGAGTTCATTTAACTCTGAGAGTGTACGAATGCAACCAAACCTACACTCTCCGAGTTACAAAATGATAAAATAACACTGAGGATTTGACTGCTGTTTGATTCAAGAACACACAGTGATTCTCTAATGGCATATGATCGAACTATGGGTCAAAGATACATCTTGGCTGTCTTTACAGGCAGCAGAACCCATGTAAAGCATGACAAATAAATTGAAATCCGACCACTTACATGAATAAAAACAGAAAACGGAAACTGGAGATACGGGGAACTACTTTTAGTCAGACCCTCTATATACCGGTAAGTATCGTCTTAAACATACTGCATTATCCAAAATATATATATATCAATTATTGCCACCATATACAGTTTTACATGTTAATTTATGTTACAGGTCTATGACAATAATCGTGTTTGTAGCTACTTCTTTTATATACTCCAATAGTATGTACAGAGTATTACTATTATTAGGTATACCAAATCCTATACTGTATATACTGTAGGTGGAAATTGCCAGGCAGCCATGTGGTGAATTCGATAATTTGCTGTACATCCCTATTTTGATATTCTGCGATTGATGTAGCAAAAAAAAAAGAAAAAAACATTATACTGTACTTTATCAATATCCAATTATTTTATTATTGTGAGAACTACAAGTAATACTGGACTGGGCAGGGTAAAAGAGTATAGAAGATAAAATGGAAGCCTGTGAGTGTATAGTTTGAGTTTTAAGATTATTGACTATTGTGAAATGTAATTAGTAGCTTGGTTTTGCTGAAATGAATATCCATTTGTAACTCTAAAACGTGCAAATATAATCAAATGGACCAGTTAAAAAAGGGTCAGTTTGATTACAATATGTTCATTTCTCAGAGTATGGCATGGTGGTTACAACGGCCCACATGAACCCATACTTCGTAGACGGGAGTCCCCCAGGTGTCAATACTAGGAGGTGTCCTTTTTTCCCCCCACTAAATATATATATATATCTCTGCTGAAAATAACCAATCTACAAGGTCTTGCAGATCTGCAATTTTAGCCTAATGTTCGGGACGAGAATAGGGACGTTTGGGTTCATGCGGTTGATTTAATTGTTTTATACTTGAATGTAAATAAAGACAAGTGAAGTATAGGTCCAATCTGTGTGGATGATGACACGCAATAGCTTGTTGAAATATAGCAGCTTTTGTTTCGGTGGTGGTGGTGGTGGTGGTGGGGGGGGGGGGTCACTTCCCTGTGCACTCCATTATGACCTGCTACTGATTGAAAATGTGCCTATACGGCATTTGTCAACGGCTTTCGTAAAATACTCCCAATTTGAAAAATAGCTTTTGTCTGCGATATAAAATTCTGTCTTGTTGAATACACTTTGCAACGAAACTGCAGAATAGGTCAACAGTGGCTAGATAGAATATAAATCCATTTTAAAAGGTGACATTCTTCTAACTATATTGTAGGTAAAGTAGGGTGTCTGCGTGCGTGCATGCGTGGGTGTCTGTGTGTGTTCATACTTGGAATTCCCTGTGGCTTTTTTTATGCAGCAGAGAACACCCCTGCAGTGATGTCTTCTCATGAGGTTACGCATCGCTGTGATCGGAATGATAATATTGCACTGGTAGAATCATACAAAAAAAGAATAAAAAGATACCGTTGGTCCTAGAACATTTAAACAAAACGACTGACAGATTGACAAAATGCTACATATTTCATAATGTAATTCACCTGAAAATTCCACCTTTACCTTTTATGATTTGTATTATGCAAATAAATAACCATTTAAGTACTAGATACGCACATATAATACATATACAGTATGTACAGTGACACATCCATGGCTCATCGACAGTCCGGACTACTACAGGTCCAAACAGGCATACATTCAACTCATCGTCAGCCAGCAGTCCTAAAGCTGGCAACAGGGTTGTATCCAAAAAGCCTGATTTACTTTGTTGTACGACGGAAAACAGCAGCAAAATAGCTTTCTAGAACAGTGGTTTTCAACCGTTTTCACATCGAGGCCCATTATTTATTTGGTATTTGAGCCACCATAGATACCATGGACCACCATGTGATGACATTCAGCCTCTCAGTCCCATGTTATTGTTGGATAAGATTTTGTCCACAATTCCATGCTGTGTTGATGTGTGGTACCATAGGAGAGATAACAGGCAAACATTGATCAAAATAACAATTATTCTACATTCTCTAATTGTGTAGACTTCTTGTAAATTAAGTAATGCAGATGTTTAACAATAATTTAACTCTTGAGAGCGTCCATTGGTTTCATTTTACACTCTCAAGAGTTAAAGATCTATAAGGATCCATTTGGTTACCAACTCTCTATCAGCTGGGGACCTCCTGGAACCCCCTCAAGGACCACTGGTTGAAAACCACTGATCTAGAAGCTCACAGTGCCTCTAGATTGGCCATTTTTGCAGCATATGATACCGACTCACAACAAAGAATAAACCACGGTTTCAACTACAGTCGCTAGGTTAATGCCGGTTAATGCTGACTACAGCATAACATCTATGGTAGAGCTACGGTGATAAGTTCTTTACAGCTGTATTACTTGCAAGCATAATTTGTGGCATAGTCTAAAAGAGTCACAGCGACATGCTTCACCTATTAATGCTCTGAATTCATAAATGTCGATAATCGATATACTTTATAGAACTGACATACATTCATTGTTGATGCGGACAACGGATTAAAAATATTACAGTCATCAGATAATTAGCGGCACATAAAATAAAATAAAAGATCTATCCATTTGTTTCGGAAAATCATGCTCTCGATACAAATGGCCATGGCTTCTCCCAAGACTAGCCTACTATAAGGAAAGATTGGATATGACTGAATAAACACTGGCTCCTCAACCCAAAGCTGTCCACGTTTGTTTTGTTTTGGCACGTTTACTTTAGACGCCACGTAGTCCTGACAACTTGTACAGAAAGAAGTGTGTGTACGTACCAGCACTTATGCCCTGAAATAAATAAAAAAGGATAGACGCATGCACTAAAAACTTCACATAACATCTAGAAACATGAGATGGTACAGTAACTATTATTTCCGACCGTAAAACTAGTGCAAAACAACAATGAGCCTACAGGGTTGAATAAATACAAGTATTTTGAGAATGATTTCAGCTTTCGTGTGTGGGTTTGCAGATAGAATGTTAATTACACACAGGAGCACAAAACCTATAGGCACTCTCTCTCTCCTACTGTACAATGTATCTGCTCATAGCTCATAAAAACATGGCCATAAAATAGCAGTAGGTAGGTATAATACATTGTGAAGTACAAGCAGCAGCTGTAGCCTAGTAAAACCACCGATAAGCCTGATTCATACTTTGTCGTACGACAAGTTTATAAATTACGCAATAGGTCACTAAATGAACAATGGTGCTCATTAGTGAAGTATAGAAATCTGAGGTGTAGGTTACTGTTACATATCTCATCTCCCTTTCGACACACCCATAAAACGTACAACAAAATGCGAGCAGACACGTTGGCTCATGTCAGATTCCACTTAGTGAAGAAGAGAAAAGGAGCTACAGTTTTTCTCCTTGCCGGCCTTTGACGCAAATAGAACAACAAGGGGGGATTTCTTTCCCGGCAATATTCACGGAAATACTTCGTCCCAGCTTGGTCGGCTCATTTTTCATGGTTTGGAAAACTTCCCACAAAAAGTAGGTCCCACACAGGCCTCGTGTGGCCTTGCCCAATTCATACGACAATCGGTTTTGTTATTATTATTATTTTTAAGTATTAAAGGCTCACACATACTTTTCAGGTGATAATCTACTCACCGTGGTGGTTGGGAAAACTACAAATGATGTCATGCCGCGGTGGTAAGCGACTCACCCCAACACATCTCTGTATTTACGAACCACCGGAAAGGTGAGTAGCTGCTTAATAGTGCTTTATATCGCCTAAAACTGGAATATGGGTGGGCCTTAAGTTGAGCTTTACTGGGTGCTATGCAATGTGAACGTACAGTAAGAACAAAAATGAATAACTTAAAAAAAGCTAAAAGAAAATAGCAAGGGTGCACGTCACGATGAAATGTCTTAGCAGCAACGTTTTGTGGAAAGCAGAGAACTCCAGGTGGCTCAGAGGTACTGCAAGCAGATGACCAGAATAAAGGGATTGTTGCTGTGGACTGTACAGAATTAAAAATGTCACTGTGTCACCGCATGCCCTCCTATCTGCCTTCATTTATGTCTGTGTGGATTACTGTAAATCTGTCATTGGATATTAATTAAGGCCTTGAGTGGCCCATAATGACCACGCTTAAATAAATTATAGTCCAGTGTCTTGTAAAGGGTGGAGCCGCAGCAAGGATTGCAACTTCATTTTGGACGCAAACATTCTTAAAATAGAACACTAGTAATATGTTCCTGTGAAAGAGAGACGATGCCAGGGGTAAAACAGCCCGTCACAGCAGAACTCACAACTTATTTTCGTGTCCCGTTCTCCTTGACTTTTTGGGACATATTTCATATGTCTCTCTTGTGAAAAGTGAGATGTTTTCTGCTACTTATTGCCAGGCAGTTGGATCACTTGGATGGTCACATTTTCACGCATACATAACTCGACTGAAATAGTCAGAGAAATAAGAGTCGAAAATGACTGTCCTGACATTCATGTTAACGATCGTGTCCTGAGCTTGTGCGTGTGTCCGTCAGTTTGTCCCGTAAAACGTGTTTCTGGAGGAGGGGTATCGATCTGTGACAGGAGATTTGATTAAGGCTTACAACATTTCATATATATCGTCGTCTTCGTCGTCGTGTTTTGGCCAGTGATGTACTGTACTGTGTGTTTTTCTAATAAAGGTTTAATTACTACGTGTCGTGGTTCGTGCTACAGAAGAATTGTCCATCATTCAAAAGGATCTTGGTCACAATCAAACGTGTCCTTCTGGCTATATTCCAAAAGCTGTCATGCTTCTTCTGCATCTACAGTATATTCTTCTCTCATAGCCAGACGACCAGAGACCTCCACCAACGGATATGTGCGGAGAGACACCTGAATAGGCTCTATGCACACAGAATAACTCTTCCTGCTTCCAAGCCCCTTCAGGTGTTACCAATGATACCAATTACAGTAAGGCTCTGTTCCATTCAGTGTGCAGTGGTTCTCAAATGTTTTATTTTAAAGGACCCCTATAACTTTGAGTGTACAAATGGCACCAAATGGACCCGTAAAGGTCCCATAAGCAACCCGTAAGGGTTGTACACTCAGAGTTACACGCCCGTACGAGAACAATTTGGAACCCATGGCCAGTCAACCCACTCAAGGACACTTTGAGACCCATTGGTGTAGCAGAGTGTGACCAGAATGGAACAGAGAGTCTTCATTAGTACCATCGGTAACACCTGTAAAGGAAGTAGGGAAGGGGCCCGGAAGAAGGAAGAGTTATTCTGTGTACATAGAGCCAATTCAATGTAGTGGATAGAACAGTGGGGGGAAAAGTCTGCTAACAAACCTAAAGGCTCATTGCTTTAAAAACAAATATCACAGTCCCAATGGTAAGGAAGACGCCCTAAACTTTGCATTGGTTCAACACTGTAGTTAATTTTTTTCTTTCCATTAATGAATAGTTTCCACCCAGTTCTATCCACTGCATTGAGTTAAGCTGTCCCCAGAAGTCTCCCCATTGTCTGTCTACGGGAGCCATTCATGTATCCATTTTTTCTTTTACTATTTTTCCTTTCTTAAACCATCCCATTTCCTCCGCCTCTCTTCAAGTAGTAATCCAGAGATCATTGTAGTCTAATTTCTGGCTATAGGTACCACCAGGGCTTTTCACATGGAAAGCGGCACTGCACCACCCGCCTTCTCACTTGTATCCGTGAGGATTCCACTGTTCTCCACATTTCACCTCTCGACAAGGTGAAGAGTTATCCTGGAAACCAGACAAATCTGCCACAGGGAAAAAGGCCCTGGCCAAATTGGGTCTGGCAATCCTCAGTTTGAATTACATTTTGCTTACTCCAGAGTTGTGGGTGACCAATCAGAGCCCACCAGTCAAAGTGAGCCTTTTTTGCTGTGACATTGTACTGTTTGTAACCGCCCCTTGGAAAAAAATCTCCCACACCGAAGTTCCAGACTAATATCTACGCAGAGATATTATGTCCATGCCAGGCTGGAGACGAGCACGACCCCCCCGCCCCTCCCCACACACACACACCACCACCAGAACACTCAAACTTAATTTTAAATTAATTACTCGACGCGCCAGTCTTCGATGTGAAAAGCCCGTTAAGTCTACAGTATATGTACGTTTTATTTGGGACTGAGTAACCCTCCGCTGCCCTCCTTTTGGCTCCCACTGCGGCCCCAGCAACCCGTCGCTATGCTCATGCTCCTCTGGGTGGCGGTGGCCGCGATCCCTCGCTCCCGCTCGATGTCGCACTGGCTCAGCGTGCGCTCTGTCCGTCCTCCTCCGGGTTGGCAGGAGGGAGAGCCGGCGGGCGTGGTGGCGGCCCCGCCCGTCGTCACCCCTCCTCCACCGGGCTGAGAGGAAATGGTGCGAAAGACGTGGTTGCGCTTGCGGAGGTAGTCTCCCCCGGCGGCGCCCAGGCCGAAGCTGCCCTTGCGGAGGATCATGCGGGCGCCGCTGGACTTGGCGGGCCGGGACCTCTGGCACAGCTCCAGTTGGGACAGGTGGTTGGCGTAGCCGTCGGGGATGAACTGATTGGGACCAAAGATGGAATCAATTGATGGATCAGTGGTGGAAAAAGTGCTCGCATGTGTCGTGATGCGACGCATTGTGAGCTTGTAGATCGGCTATTTTCAAATGGCCAAAATGTATAATGGGCTGTAGTGGTTGGGCTGCACTTGATTGATTGAAGCAAAGCCACTAAAAGCCATTTAAAGGTGCTGGACGGTTGGGGTCATTGGCACAAGGCAGGGCTGCACTGGCCATAGGACATACCGGGCATATTCCAGGTGGGCCACGACCGTAGGGGGCTGCCATGATAAAAAATAAAAAAAAGGGCGTACAAGGGCTGCTGCAACCAGAGGGGATTGTGTGAGGTGCAGTTTAAACGGTCATGTGTTTGCATTATGTTACAATAAATACACAAAAAATACACTATTCATTTCAGGAAAGCATTAGCTGGAACAATCTAATGGATCTCAGACAAACAAACTAAACAGGCTTTTTTTTTTAATGGAATCCTCTTCACAGCACAAAGCATTCTTCCTGCTGCGGATTCATTTTTGGTGTTTCTGTCTTAGCTTTTAATTTTCCACATACTGAATTTATTTTTCCACATACTGAATATATTCTTTCTTTATTTTGTTTGATTTTAATATTTCGCAACTAGATAAAATTATGCGAGCTAGCTGGCAACTTATTTTTATTGGCTGGTGGATGCCGTAAAATTGGTTCCATTGAAAGTTTATGGCATACAGTATAAAATATTTTTCAAATGTGTATGTTAGTTTACATTACAGATTTATATTTTATTCATAACCAAATAAGCGTTATCAGACAAAAAGTACCTGTAGAACCACAAATTACCACAAGGTGTAGTAGTGGTACCTCATTTGAGGACCACTGCACTAATAGCATACCTGGCACTGATGCAGCATCTTTTTGGTGGCTCTTCCAACGATGTAGATGTGTGATGCTGGCAGGCCAATAGACGTGTACACAGAGATGTCCTTGGTGGAGCCATATGCAGCAAATATCTTCATATGGGCCTAAAGCAAAACAAAACACATTTGGTTATATAAATCATATATTTCTCTGAATATCACATAACCAGAGTTAGTGTCGAAGTGTCCTTGAGCAAGAAGACTCTGAACCCCCGATTTATCCCGATGTGCAAGTTGGTGCCTTGCATGGTTTCCTCCGACATTGGTGTATGAATGTGTGATGTAATGCACAATCTATGTAAATAGATTACAGCACCTTGGATAAAGGTGCTGTATAAATGCACCATTTACCATTTCTATTTTGTATTATGAAAGTGTGAGAGAACTACAGATTGAGAGGTTCAGGTCTTAATGGGTTTAAAATGTGTGTTTTTTTGTTTTGGAAATGTCAGTGTCTTCCATACATACCTCACAGATGAGGGACTTGAGGAAGGACGCCTTGTGTCTGAGGGGATCGTGGACCAAACGGTCACAGAAAGACACAATCCCGTGTGGAAAGTTGTGCTGAGACAGCCATGCCACCACACGCTGCTTCTGCATGTCCGGTCGACCCGTCACGTACACTATAAGATAACCCAGGTCCTGCCAGTGTCTGCCAGAGAAGAAAAATAATCAGTTATTTTGACAGCAACTTTTGATTTAGCATATAATTTGGAGTGTTGCAGGCTTTCTGCTTTTGCAGTTTCTCTTTCTCTCAGAAACCAATGTAATGCAAATATACAATTAGCATCTCACAAGAAGCAAATTAGCCGTATCTGACATTCACCCCCCATGTGTGTAGATTTATCTAGCAAAGCAACTTCCTAACCCACAGTAGAGCAGTAGAGGGTATAAAAGGATATATGTGTTACCGGACAACATCTACAGCTCCTGCTCGGACCTTGGGGTCACTGCCCATAATGGACACGCTGGCAGCAAAGGACCCGTCGATACTGAAGACCACAAACTCCGTTCCCCGTGGCAACACAGTCAGATAGCTGTCACCAAACGTATGGTCACCCCTGTGACAGGAAAGAGAAGTGTAACTTTGTGGAAAACACCGATATAATGTACAGTATTTGATGTAAAATATTGTAAAAAGTACATTATGAATAAAGAGAGGTCTTCCTTTGATTGGAAAAATATAAAAGTGCTGCTTTATATACAGTAACAGTATAGTGCAGTGGCCTACTCTCATCATTTGTGGGCATTGTATGTACTTAAAAAGGGGAAATTAGCTTTCTTCACAAAAGGTGTCTACTTTCACCTATCAATTTGATCCAATTTGTTTCCCTTGGGAAACTTTGTGACCGTTGCTGAAAGTTGGGGTACCATTAACAACCTATATAAGGGAATTTTTCAAAATTTCATTATGCTTTTAAGTAGGATGTGGTGTGTCAAACTAGAGGTTTTTCGTGATTCTGAATCCATTGCAAGCATTCGTTTTGCATGAAAAACACTAAATTCGGCAATAGCCCAAATGTGCTGTCACATTTGTGACGACGGTTATGGTCGTTTTTTGCCGAAAAGGAGTGTTTTTCATGCAAAACTATTAAACTAATTATTGCAATATATAGGTCGTTAATGGTACCCCACCTTTCAGCAGCTGTCACAAAGTTTCTCAAGGGAAACAAATTGGAACAAATTGATAGAGTGATAGTAGACACCTTTTATGAAATTTGTGAAGAAAGCGGTAAGAAAGTGATAAGAAAGTGTTAAGCATTTTCTTTGGAGATTTGCCACACATTTAGCTAATTTTCCCTTATTAACTGTATACTATCGTCGCTGACAGGTGAAAAACTTGTATGTCCAAAACGGTTCCTGTTTTATACTATTTAAAAAATATACAAGTCTTTTCAGTTTTCTGTTAATGTGGGGAAAGCTTTTGCTGAAAACAGCAGATCGACAAGCTTACAAGTTACAACATGTAACACGTAAGCTTGCCGATCTGCTATTTTCCAGCGAAGGTTTTTCCGCACAATACGGATGAATGGGTTAATAGGCATTTGTCATTATGAAAAACTGCAACGAAGCCTATACCTGACCACCATTTTCACGGGATACACGCCGACACCCAGTTTCTTGTTCCCAGGGATGATGTAGGAGACTCGTCCACTGCTGTTGGTGAGCTCCGTGTCAAAGTACACCCACTCTCCAGATGGTGGCTGAGTCATGATGTGGATGTCAATCTGGCACACAAAGGGCATAATCAATTAACCAGTCAGTTGATTAGTCTCCCTTTTTTAATGCTTTTTTATGGCGGCCATATAGTAGCTGAATGGGTAGAAGGGAGGCCATCTGGGAAACAGAATGTCCCCATTAGGCTACAAGTCCCAGCCCCAGCCATGTGTCCAAGTGTCCCTGAGCAATAGGCCAGTCAATCTCATCGTGACCCAAAATAAATTGCAATAGTAATCATTCAAGGTATTTTATGATCCTTAGGGTCATCCAAATAACATATTACAAATTGTGAATTAAATACTTGGATCATGGTCAATTCAGGGGTTGAAAGTTGGGTACCATTAACAACCTATATAAGGCAAAAATGTCAAAATGTAATTATTCTTTAAGTAGCATGTGATGTGTCAAACTATGATTCTGTTCTGAACCCATTCCAAGCATTATTTTATCTTTCGGCTAAATTCGGCCGTAGCCACTTGCCCAAAAATGTGCCCAAATGTGATGACCTGATTTGTCACAAATGTATTTCATTCACAATTTTTAATGTCATTTGGATGATGCTAAGGATCATAATAAACTTTGAACGATTACTATTGCAATTTCCTTTGTCAAACCTTAGATTGAATGGCCTCCTAGACACTTAACCCCAAACTGCTCCTCCCCGATGCTCACCATAACCATCTATTCTAGGCGGCCATCAGCAGGGTGTAGCTGAATATGGGATATGTGATATTCATTTTAGGCAGCTAAAATGGATATCAACTAGGCATGTAACGATACACTCAACTCACGATACGATATGTATCACGATATGAGGTTCATGATACGATTTTTCATTTTAAACACAAATTTATTTTCCAGACAAATGACAATTTTTCTTTTATGATTCATCTTCCCCCCCAAGCTTTTTTCACAATTTTTATTTAACTATATTGCAAAAGTAGCATTACTTTTCATGTAAAATTACTTAATTTCTGTGCAACAACTGTAAACATCCTTTCTTGTTTAGAACCTAGCTCGAGTTAACATTTCTTTGATGGTATCTTAGGATGTATACCTATTTGACAGTGCAGAAACACAATTGCCTTCCTTCCTGTATTAATGAGCATCATCATTTCATATCACACAGACCATAATTAATCATCATTAATAATTAATCATGAATGTAAAACGTTATAAACGTTGCCGTTTCAAATGTTTTCCAAATGGGAGAGTTACGTGTTTGTCTGTGTGACACTGCTGTGCTGCGCCTGTCAGTGGCTCGTCACATGCAAGTTAATTTTGAGCAGAGCACTGTGGCTCTGAGTTTGAGAATAGACCCCATCGTCCAAGGGTGTGTGTGTGGTGGGGGGTGGTATCTTAGCAACACTGAATGATCTGCCCCATTGGTCGTGTGCTCGTATCATGAGCCAATGGCTGCAGCTCTGAGCTTCCCAGACCGAGGTTCACAATTCACATGCCGTAAAGTGAACTGACATCCACAGTTCTGCTACCATATTAGCAGCGGTGAGCGCTCGAGCCTCTCGTGAAGAAAGCAGGACAGAGTTGTCAAATAAATCCCGCCATCATTCATACTGTATTTATTCTCCGACCCGACATTAAAATACGGAACAACGTGCGTCCCGTATCAGTTCATTACGGGGCTCGTGACAGGCTGCAGACACTTGTTGGGACTACTAGCCGATAGCACCGCTGCTCCTTTACAAAATAAAGTTAATTTTTTATTATTGGGATTTGATCATTGATGCAAATTCTAAACATATGGATGCAGCTGCATAAGTTGTGTTGCTTAAAGGAATGCATAGTTGCGTTCTCCTCAACTGCTGAGCAGCAACAACAATAATATAAAAATAATTTAAAAAAAAAAGTAAAAAAGTCGTTCGACACGTCGATTTTCAGCCTCGATTCGTCGATTGGCCAAATATGAGTCGTTTGGCATCCCTAATATATATGTATTTATTTATTAAATCGATAAATATCGTCAGGATTCACAACGTTAATCGTAAGGATTAATATCGAAATATATCGATATACGATATATCATATCGTTACATGCCTAATATCAAATATCTAAATACTGAATCGAGCAACTTAAAAACTGTTCACATAAGCCTGAGTAGATGATAAAATGACCAAAAGTTTTTTTGAAAGTGAAATATCCCTTTAACCTATGTCTTACAGTACACTGTATCATTGTCAAATGTGTCATTACCTTCTCCCCGGTCAGGGTGACCATGTCCAGCGGTCCGTACATGAAGCGTCCCGTCACCATTTGAACCCCGTCCTCCGTGAAGACGGCGTCATTCACTCTGTGGTTCGCCGTCACATTCTGATACGCACAAGCATGGAAAGCACCCGTGTGAAGTGTGAAGCTCTTGTCATCATACAATACATCATACATCATCATATTCCGGCCAATCTCAATTTGCATCTTCATTTTTCTGCCCTCACTTTTTATCCTCAATGTACTTTGGGCAGCCAATCAAATCATCGCTTCCAAAAACAAATTCAGATGTTATTTATAGAGCCATCCAACAGTGAAAGTTATTATCTGTAAATATTAAACAAATGAAAAGCAAATACAAAAATGAAAAAGAAAATTCGTAAGAAGATTATTGGGAGTGAGAGATCACACAATTGGAATGATCAATGTTTTTGTTAATGTTTAACCTATAGATATATCATTGGCATTTTAATAGTATAATTTAGATTTAGACTGACGACTATCAGTTGTTTGATGTTTTATGTGGACCCCAGGAAGACTAGCGACAGCAGCAGTGGAAGCTAATGGCATTCCGAATAAAGGAAAGAATCAGTGTCTGTCCATATTCAATTCAGATGATTACTCCAATCTACCGGAAATATCTTTATTCATCAGGCCTCACCCTAATCTTGACGTGCGTCCTCTTGCGGATCCATTTCTCGCGGGGCTTGGATGGAGTGAACTCCGAAACCTCTCTGCCGTCCAGCTCCAGAATGCTGGAGCTCTCATGTCTCATCACCTTTAAATAAATACCATTTTGGACCTTTAAACTTAACAAAAAAAATATCATCAATATCATTCAGTCATGGGTGGGTGGGGTTGGAATGTTAAGTTGAAAGAGAAGCTGAAAAACAGCCAAAAGACACGTACATCCAAACCCAATACTGTAGGTTGGGTGCTGGACAAAATAAAACAGTAATAAAGATGGGAATAAAAAGTCCAACCACCAATTGCTGCTGCCAAATGTTACTAGTGGTAACGTTTCGAGCTGACCGGGCTCTTCGTTGGGTCTGACTTTTTATTCTATTCCGGGGTTGGAATATCCCCCGGCGGCGCTCACCTGTCTGAGTATCAAGGAGACGACGTCGGTGGACTCCCAGTAGGAGGCGTGGAAGAGGTGTGGCAGAGCCACGGTGGGGAAGGCTGTGAGGGCGTCGGGGCAGTACAGGGCGAAGTCCATCCTCTTACTGCCCCACCAACACGACGCTACTGCAACACAGAGCGGAGCGGGGGGGTAGGTGTGTTAGTGGCCGGTCCATCTAGCACAGGTAAGGGGTTCTCAACGTTTTTGGCCGGGGACCCCGAGGAATGCGTTGGCAATGTCTCGGGACGCCCGACCCGCCCCCTCCCGACTCCCAATATAAATTGACTGCTATACAATAACCTTAATAATAGAGACAATACGCCATAAATAAATACTGAAACCAGATATAATCATTAGGGAAGGTGTATGCATGTACTATGTGTACTATACGTAAACTCTTCATTTCCATTTTCCATTCAGTTGCAAAAAAATAAAAAAAATAAAAAAAAATATATTTTTTAAAATAATTTGGGGACCCCCCAAAATAATTTGGCAACCCCCCCGAGGGGTCGCGTCCCATGGGTTGAGAACCCTTGATCTAGCAGATCCTACATTTGATTTATATAGGTTTCATTTGTCCAGACGTTTTCAGATGGAGGTGGTCATCTTGTGACGAGTACACAGGAAAATCCTCAACATTACTTATGCAGTCATAAGTTATACATCTCTGCTGTCTGGAAGAAACCACCTAACTCCATTTTTCAGGAAATGAAAACATCCAGCTCAAGTGGAGTTCAGAGGTTTTTGGCGAATCGCTTTTTAATACATTACATTGGTTTAATATTTGGTTTCTTCCGAACAGCAATGTAATACGTTATTTGTAATATCATTTTTTTGTTGTGTCTGTCGTGTTCCACATACGCTGTGAATTATACTTTTTATACATTGGCTGCAATGACCATGTACTCACGTAGCTACTAGAGGTGGTGCCAAAAATACTTTAACTCTGTGTGTACAAATGTAATGGACTTATGTTTACATTTGTACACTTTGAGTTACAAAATGGGTATAATTTACATTCAGGATTTGACTGTGTACTGTAGCTCAGGATTGAGAAAGGCTGAAAATGAACACAGTTTCAGAGGTTTCTCCACTACAAATGTTACAATGTGTTTTATAATGCAATGGTTCCCAAACTTTTCAAGTGCAGCTCCAAAAGATAAATTAAACGTTTGCCCGGGACCCAAACTAGTGAAAATAGCAAGTAAAAAAAATAGAAAAGGGATATTTTCTCAAGTCGTGACCCATAAAAATGGGTCCCGACCCACTGTTTGGGAAACAGTGTGTCTAATGTATTTAAAGCAGCACTAGGAAAACTATTCATTCTGATAGAGACAATGAAGGTCGTATTAGCGTACACACTGGGAAACACAAACATACAGTATAAGAACTTTGTTCAAGTTGAAGTGTGGACTACTGAGGCAGAGTAGAGGCCAGACAAAGGGATGTTGTTGATAGTAACGTGGCTGTGTGTCGACTCGAGTCAGTACTCATCACAGACAGAAGGAAACTAGAAAGGCACACGCAGAGTGAGGCGCTTATCTCCGCCAGGCTGGGTGGAACTCCATAGTTGGGTGAGACTTGACTGGGCCTCTAACCTGATCCCATAGCCTAGAAAGAAGGCTATAGATTCACAAGCACTCACACACGCATGCATGCGTGCCAGTGTTGATTTTGACAGCACATTTATATGTCTTTTTAGTCATAGTCTTTTGAATAACATTTCATATTTTAGTCATCTGAAATGTTTTACTTTTAGACTAGTTTTTGTTGACTAAATATCATTTACACTTGGTTGAAAATAGACGATCTACAAGCTCACAGCGTGTCGCAGCGCGTTGTAAGCTTGTAGATCGGTATTTTCAGATCTCTACATACGAGCGCAAGCAAACATAAGGACTTGTCTTAGTTCTACTGGATCTCTCCTCCTCTCCACTTGTCCCTTCCTAAAGTTCCTAACTATTTTGTCTAGTTTTTATTTGTGATGAAAATGTCAGTACATTTAGTCATCGTGTTAGTCATCATCATAGCTTAGTGTTTATTTAGTTTTTATTTAGTTTTCTTCAGTGAAAAAATGTAGCCGACGGACAATTTTCGTCAAAATCAACACTGATGCGCACACGTTGAAGTATTTGAAAAATATCCAGGGATTGTGTTCCTTGACCTTCCATGCCCAATAAATTTGCCGCCGATGTAGACAGGCATACAGAGAGACAGAGTGGAAAACATAATCTCCCCCTATCTTTCGGCCTGGCGGAGATAACAGGAAGGTAAGGAAAGTGGTTTCTACAGTAGCGTCTTTCCTTTACTGTGCATCCTCTCTGCTGCTACCGGGTCCAGGGTACCTTGCTCTATGCACTGCAGCGCCCCTGGTGGTGGCGAAGGGCGAGAGGCGTTGGTGTCAGTGATGATGACAGAGGAGATATCTGCGTGGTCAATGGCCACCACACCGTTCGGCCTCGGGACCACAGCACCTCTCTTAAGCGACCGAGGGGACGGGCTCCCGAGGCCCAGTTTATTGTAGTTTATTGCCAGCTGAGACAACAGGCCGACCCCTTTAGACGATGTGTTACCTTCACGCGTGAGTGCGTGGAGAAATGAAAATATTAACAGTTAGGAACACCAAATATCAATAAATAGCGTGAACAGTTACTGAAAGTATTCTTCGTTTCATAAAAAGCCTGATTTGTACTTATCCAATCAGGAGAGAGAATCCATTCATCAGCTTCAATTATATAGTGTACCAGTTCAAATGATTATACATTTTTGCCAGGGGCTTGAAAAGCGTCTGGACTCTCTAATGACCGTAGTGGACACTTGTTCATGAGTGGCTGTTTCTAGGCTGCCTCTAAGCCAATGGGAGATTTACCCATAAAACCCATAATCTGAACGTCATAAAAATCCATACTCTGAACGCCACACGTGAAGCCGTATTGGCTGCTGTTGTGCAAGAGGTTTGTATGATAACGCAACTGCAGGAGGAACGGACGCGAGTAGATGTAGCTGCACCTGGCAGTTATGACGGACTTATTCTTGTTTAGGTTTCATCACTTCGTGTTTATCCTGATGTTTATCCTGTATTCTGAGCTCTCTCTCTCTCTCTCTCTCTCTGACTGGATACAATTTGTGACCCGACATAAAAAAATATTTTATGCTTACTAAAGCGCCCGGAGAGACAGTTGAATTGCTGAACAAACACTATAAGACAATGATTGAAATATCACTTACAACACGTGAACACGATAATATGAACAACGCCTCGCATAACGAGTAAAAGAGCCACTTACTGTTGGTGATGCTGGAGCCAGTGTACGTGTAGGAGTCGGCCATGCCCGACACCTGGCTGGCGATGCTGGCCTCGCTGGCCCTGCGGAGGCCCCTGAGGAGAGGAGGGGCCCCTGGCAGTGGGGACGACGGGGAGTGGCCCTCCACGAACACACCGCAGTGGGAGTGAAGCACGTCCGCTGTGGAGGTACAGGAGAATCAACAACATGCATGCAGGGGACAGGGTGGCCCACGTTACTGTCAAGATGTCACATGATCAGTGGTGAGGTACTCAAGTTCTTTACTTAAGTGACAGTATCAATTTTGCAATATAGAAAGTATTGGTATCAGAATGTACATAAACTACCAAAAGTAAAAGGTACACATTATGCAGAATGTCCCATTTCAAGTTTTCAAATGCATACAATCTTTTGAAAATCGCAGATCTACAAGCTCACAATTCCTTGCATTTTTTTGGGGCAAAATCTCATCAAATGGTGTTCCGTCCGTGGCCCAAATGCCGAATAAATAATAGACCTTGATATGAAAAGGGTTGAAAACCAGTGTTTTAAATGAACACTAAGACAGACTGACAGACAGACTGACTGACTGACACACACACACATGGGAAGCAGACATACGTAAGCAAACAGGTGCAGGGTACACACTTTCGGCGGGGGGCTGCAACGCCTGCCAGTTGAGAACGGGGACGGGGATGGAAGTCTCACTGACACCGCCCTCCTGGCAGCGGTGGGGTGGGGCGGGGGCTACACCACCCCCACTGTCCAACAGGTAGGGGTTACTCTGCATGGTCTCCACTACGGGAGGGTGGGAGGGACGGACGGACAGACACAGACAGACAGACAGACACAAGTAGGTGTGCAACAGTTAATCGAATGAATCAATGTCATTGATCATTAAAAAAAACAAAAAACAGATCTTGATGTACAAGTACACCCCCTGCACATGATGTACACGTACACCCCATGGACAAGACGCTAGTATGCAGGGAGGCATCGGGTCTTTGGTATGACTCGACGATGATTCTGCCCGCAAGGTTAATATCACTATACTATATATTATTGATTTCAGGTGTCACAATTCCAGAGGTTTCTGCAAGTGTGGAAATATAGTGGCCCTCTAGAGTGAGTGTGGAAATAATAGTGGCCCTCTGGAGTGAGTGTGGAAATAATAGTGGCCCTCTGGAGTGAGTGTGGAAATAATATTGGCCCTCTGGCGAGAGTGTGGAAATAATATTGGCCCTCTGGCGAGAGTGTGGAAATAATATTGGCCCTCTGGCGAGAGTGTGGAAATAATAGTGGCCCTCTGGCGAGAGTGTGGAAATAATAGTGGCCCTCTGGAGTGAGTGTGGAAATAATATTGGCCCTCTGGCGAGAGTGTGGAAATAATATTGGCCCTCTGGCGAGAGTGTGGAAATAATATTGGCCCTCTGGAGTGAGTGTGGAAATAATAGTGGCCCTCTGGAGTGAGTGTGGAAATAATAGTGGCCCTCTGGAGTGAGTGTGGAAATAATAGTGGCCCTCTGGCGAGAGTGTGGAAATAATAGTGGCCCTCTGGCGAGAGTGTGGAAATATAGTGGCCCTTTCCATCATCACACCTGCTCTAACCACAAGGCCCTTGAGCTGGTCCCAAGTTCAAGGGGGTCTCCAAGACACTGGCAGACTGAATACCACTGTTCCAGAGCCAGCCCCTGAACTTCAGAAGTTGAACCATAAAGGCCACTCATAGAGGAACTTTTTATGAACTAACAAAGAAGAATTGCCTCTGCTCATGAAAGGCTAAATATGTAGTTTTGCTGTCCTTTCTCGTTGCCGTAATACCATGATCTGCACGACTGTACGACATTGATCAGATACAACTTTGCCTTTTTTAATATAAATCTTTGAGGAATGTGCTGAATGAATGGGCTGAGAGCAGAGGTGTACTGCAGTCAGCGCACATGACAGGTGGACGGCTGCTTGCTTCACTAGCGTATGTATTGATACAATCAGAGACGTGCGTGCACACGCACGCACGCACACACACACACACACACACACACACACACACACACACACACACACACACACACACACACACACACAGACAGACAGACAGTCACACACACAGTCACACACACAGTCACACACACACACGGTGCGTCAGTCAATTTAATGTCCCACCTGGGTCCAGCATGAGAGACCGCATCTCTATCAACTACAATACAAGCCCCCAGGGAGGCTCTCCAACGTTGAAGTGTTCTGCCCTACTGGTCAAAGCTAGGACTGCAGGCGGACCCGAGGATTTATGATGAGGAAAGCCTGTGCAGCTGGGTTTTAACATTGAGCGCTCGTTTGCACTTCTGCATTTGACCACCAAAATTTGTTGGGGAAAGGAAAATTATGACTGCCGCATTTAATCACCAAGTGAGTGAGGACACTGGGTTCTGATCAGCCTGGGCCATAAAACACTGAGACTGAACCTCAGCTCAGTAAACCTCTTTTCCTCTGCTTGGGATGCTGTCAGGAGGTAAGCTAAAACTTTGGATTATTGTCAAAAGTTTGATTATTGCTGGTGATAGCGGGGTGGGAGGCAATACGTACCTAGCCTCAGAGACCACAGGCGTTTTGTTTCAAAGGAGAAAAAAACGCCTGGTCGAGAGATGCATGAGAACTGGCATACGAGCGGGAGTATTGTATTTTCGCTAAAAATTACGAGTGCAGAGGGGCGTCACTCCAAATGTGGTGCCATCAGTGTTCTCCGCTGTGTGTAGTCGGGAGCAGAGGGGGATGGGGGGTGGGGAGGCGAACACATAGGTTGGTGAACCAAAAGAGAAGCTAGTACGTACCTAGCAGAGCAGAGTTCCCGTCGCCCAGGGGGAAGCGCTGGTAGCGGGGCACACTGAAGGGAGGCAGCACGTGGAACCTTTTCTCCAGCAGGGGCTCCAGGCGAGAGGCCGAGGGGTCGGCCGGGTGGAACAGGTTGTACACCTGCTGACATGCTGGTCGCAGGGCAGGCACTGAGGGGAGACATTACAACAACACACACTTTTAGACCTAGATTTAGATTTTACAAACTGTCATCTAAATCATGACAGTTTTCTGTCATGATTGGTCCTATTTCATATCAAGGACCCCCAGAAATTATACTGTTTGGCCACCGACCCCCATCTCAAAATATCCAGTATCTACTTTTATACAATTACTAAAATCATGTTGATAAAATAAAAATTAAAATATGTAATGTATATTTATGCACTAACTTTGATCATGTGAAGAAATGTTTTTAGAGCCACCCCACAACACCAGATGGAGCTGATGTCTCTTTTGTCCACACAAATAATAATTTCCTGTTATCTCACTTATACTTGAGATTGAGAAAGACCGACATGGGTCGTCCTGCATGCTGTGTCCGTGGATAAAAGTTACCTGGAGCATTACTAAGTGACTTGCGAGTAGCGAGCCCTTTGTTTTAGTTTACCCTGTGCATATAGCGTACCCCATACTATAGTGAGCCAGAAAGCCCTTCTCCTCTTCACTCACCATCCAGAGACGGCACCACGGTCTTCCTCAGCGCCAGCACCAGGCCCAGAGGAGAGCCGAACAGGAAGAAGTGGCACACCTCAAAGTCCAGTCTCCCCAGAGAACCAGCCGCCTCCAGCATGGTGCTGTTACTGGAGCGCCTGGAGGCCTGGTCCGTGTGCAGCACGCTGGAATGGAGGCTGCAGGGGGGGGGGGATGGGGGAACACAAAGCACGTTACTGTGTGAGTGTGTGTATGTCGTGCGTGTGCGTGCGTGCGCGAGACCATTTTGGAAGTGGCATGTGCATTTAACCACAGTCTGGAAGAGGCATTCCTTACCAAGGTGCTTAAGTTCGTCTTAAGGATGCCATTATACAGCTCGGCTACAAATAAACTACTACTTATTATATTGGGGGCCAAAATAAAGTAGTGAAAATATCAGATCTACAAGCTCACAACCAGCCAATAGCATTATTTTCCGGTTGCTTTCCAGTAACGGAAAATTCCAAGATGGTGGATTTGAATTGGCTGAAATAGTGGCGTCGAAACGGGTTTGCTGCAGATCTGATATTTTCACTACTTTTGAATGTATAAAATTGTGGTTATAACAACATCACGACCCTCCTGTTGTCGACAAGAGGCCGTCCAATCTGAGGAACCAGCTGGCGGGAGCTGACCTCCCATCACTGACCCAGACACAGTTCCTCACAGCAATTTACAGACGTGCTACGGTTAGGTCAGGGCACACAATGTAATGTCACACACAAAGCCAGTGCTTTCAATCACCTGCCACTGTACCAACAGGGAACCCTTTCCATATCAAGACAGTCACAATACGCAACACCAATAACGTGATCTACGGCATATACAGTTTAATTTCAAAACGTACTTAGTCAACAAGGACTTTGATCAATGCATGTCAAATGCATTGATTCACAGTTAACAGTCTTTGTATTGAGTTTGTGCTTGAAATGTACAGTAATTCTGCAAACTGTTAATACATATTTCAATCAATCAATCTGCCTATAATGCACCTGAACAGGTCCATGTTTAGACTAAACTGTGGGTTCAGGGTCATCTTGTTTGTTGTTGAACTGGCCTCGCCTGCATTTCTTTGTCCTTTTGAGGTTGTATTGTCTTGTGTGCATCTAAAAACAGAGCCAGTGTGGGAGGGACCACCTAAGTCACTATGAAAACATCATCATTCTCCATGGATGAATTTCCTGTGGGAATGTAAACCGTGCTGCTTCTGCAGGTCAGGTCGCTCCACTGGTAGGTTCACACACTCCCGTGCGCAATTTGGCACCAGCTGAGCTGGCTTGGAGGATGTCATATACCGGTACTTTAATTTCTTTTCATTCTTATATTTACTGTATAGCTCGTTTCTTTGATCGTTTTCAGTATCATGTTTAGTGCTTCTTCAGCAGAGTTCAGATTCTCTTTATATTAATTTCAGTCTTTTTTGGCCTGAACAATAGAGGCAAAATCGGTTACAGACCATTATTGGTTTGGCTTGTCATTCAGAACTTCAGTTTCTTACACCCGGGGCAACAACGCAGTGTCATTTTCATTGATAGCTTCCAACCAACGCAGTTGTCATTTTCATGCCCATATCCCACATTTTAGAATTATCAATTGTGCGTGGGCATTTTAGTCTACTCATTCAGTGCCACATGACGCCTTTGGACGCCTATCCCGTGACGCCCTCGTTGCTCGTACAGATCTACAAGCTCATAGCGCGCCACCCGGTGGCTTGTGCGTAGGTCTGCTATTTCTTTATTTTTTATTTCGAGGTCAAACGTAAATGGGTCAAACGTGTAATCGTGATAGCCCTGTGTGTGCGAAATGTGTGTGTGCGTGCGTGCCATCAGACGGACCTTGACAGGAAGGCCTGGTGCTGTTTGATGGTGTCCAGCTCGTAGGTGGAGGAGTCACTGCGCTTCCGCGGAAGCTGCTTCCTGGCGTCGTCGGCACCACAGCCGCCGCCGCTGCCCAGCGGGATGTCGATGTTGGAGCGGCTCAGGTGGCGGCTGCCCTCCAGCGAGGGGGAGGAGGGGGAGGAGCCCGACGACACGCTGTTTATAACGATGCCCGGGGAGAGCAGCTCCGCCTCCTGCATGGAGAGAGAGGCGCGAGGAAAGGAGAGAGAGATTTAATCGATTGTTTTTAATATAATAAAAAATATATTTTAATATAAAAACACTGCTCCTTGATTATTTGATTCATCGAAAAAAGTAATCAATATAAAAATCACCAAATAGTTGCATCCCGAGATTCAAGGTTCAAGGTTTTTATTGTTACATATTGTACACAAGGGTACAATTATTTGGTTTTGGTTCCTAGCAAAAACAACAATAGAGGCTATGCGCATGACATCATTATATCTGGAAGTTATATGCGGGAACACCTACTGAGTGGCAAAAAACTACTTTCTGAATGAGAACCTGAATATATCCTTCTAATCATGGTTTGATGAGAAGTTTAAGCGTAGGGATGCCTGTGTCTTTGCAGAAGTAAACCAGGCAATGGAGGGACTCCATTCAGCAAAGAAGTATTGATGGTATAAGTGGTTAAATGTCTGAAAGATACACATTACCATGAATCCAACATAGACTGATGACAGTGCTGCCAAACAAGTCTATGGATGTATCTATAGCAAAAAATATATACCGGTAGTATTATAGTATAATATGTAGTGGAAGGTCTTTCGCTGAGAGAGAGAGAGAGAGAGAGAGAGAGAGAGAGAGAGAGAGAGAGAGAGAGAGAGAGAGAGATACACCTTTAAGATGAAAGGATCAAGCTGTCACTCCTCCTGGCAAGTCTGCTTATAAGGAACTTAAAATTCAAGTAGTCTAGTCATAGAAATACACTTCAAAACACTGCTCACCACCACCAGCTACAAGGCACTCCACAATCTGGCACTCCAAAATCACAAATTGCACAGGGAAATAGTTGATCTACTTGTACATCTGCTATTTCTGCTATTTTTGAAAAATGATTGAAAATATATGGATATTTGTCAATTGACGAATGCAAAAATAATTGTGATTATCTCAAATAATTGCAATTAGACGATTATGTAATAATTGTGACAGGCCTACTGATAACGCCAACCTCCCTAGTTGTCCCCCAAGGACCAAACACCAAACCTGGGGCGACCAGGCTTTTGATCTGTTGCTGTCCCCTCCCTGTGGAATGCAAATATTAAAGATGCTACCCGCCCTCCCATCTTTCAAAACCGCTCTCAAAAACCACTTCAATATTGTGTCGGACCAAACATATGCAACCCTCAAAGTCACTCTTTTAGTGAGCACAATCTATCTGCTATTTTTGAATAGCCAAAGTAGAAAATAATTATTTTTAGCTCAAATCTAAAATGACACTGCTTTCTGGTTAAAGTAACAACACAAAGGACACACCACACCACAGAGGGTCGAAAGGGACGATTGGCACCACTGACATTCATTCACAGATTGTCACAACAATGCAGACGGAACAGTTCCTGCCTAGCAGGCACAACAAGCAGCAAGTTCTTTTCCACGGTATTAAGTGAAGAGCTGATGTGTGTTCTACAACAACAATGCTGTGTTAATGGGGTGATAACACAGAACTCTATGCTAGAGCCTATAATACCTGCCATGACTTGTCCCTTTTGTCCTGTATCAAATAGGAACACAAAGAACGTCGCATTTGGAACACAGAGGCTACAAAACAACAACTTCTCAGCCCCAGAACAAGACATTCATCTTGTTTTTATAGCGAATACTGTATGAAAGAAACAGGGTAGAATGTGCTGTTGATTCTCCAATATAATGGAAAATCAACTGACCAAAAATAGCATCTCTTCGACTTCGCTGTACAACGAAACAGCTCTCAAAATCACTCTTTTAGCACATAAACGAACACAAACAAAGCTGATTATTAAGGTAGCCTCGGACATACTGTACCCACAGACTGGTTGTTCGAGGGTTTCAACAACTTGGGATCGGATGCCCAAAAAGTATTGTGCCGTTTCTGCTATGATTGGCAGCCGTCAAATATGGTGGCGGCGCTGTTTCTCATACCCATAGTGTATACAGTAGCCTACTGAGTGACATGCTTATTGTATCATGAAGACATTATGCCATGAGTTTTGTGAATGTAACCTTAACTGTACCTTTAATATTTGTGTCATTGTATGCTGTCCATGTGGACATGAAATAATCGTTACAATGTAAGGGTGCATGCGTGCATTAGGGCTGTCACGATTACAAATTTGAAGTTGACAAATAATTGCGATTAAGGATTTAATTGTGTTTTTGGCATTGAACATCATATGAATACTTTTTTTCCCCCAGATTGCCTTTAAGACCTCATAATCAACTAGATTTCACGTAAATTGCACGCTGTGTTCATGATTTGAGGCATTTTGTT
The DNA here is from genome assembly GCF_963924005.1 of Protomyctophum bolini. NCBI lineage: Eukaryota > Metazoa > Chordata > Actinopteri > Myctophiformes > Myctophidae > Protomyctophum > Protomyctophum bolini. Next base: position 13,950,940 of record NC_137883.1, read on the forward strand.
CCAAAAATGTGTTTTGCAAAACTGTAAAACTGCACTGGGCAAAAGTTAAATATACAAAGAAATTACTGACATATTTTATTTATACAAAAGAAGCTTACAACGCGTCAGCTTAAATGTATTTCTAGCTTTTTAAAATGTCAACGATTATGACAGTTATGCAAAAATAATTGCGATTATCTCAAATAATTGCGATTAGACGATTATGTAATAATTGTGACAGACAGCCCTAGCGTGCGTGTGTGCGTAGGTGCCATTGTGAGTTTCTACCTGCACACTGATGGTACTTCCCCTCCGGCTGCTGTTCTGGCTCTCTGACACGGTCACAGAGCTGCTGCACAGAGCATCGAAGGCCAGGATGCCCCCGACACAGTCCCCAATAACACACACCTGCAGCAGACAAGGAAAGACCAGTGTTATCGAAGGCCAGGATATACAGTATATACTGTATCTGCACATCAGTGGTCTGTGATGTCGTCATGGTCAGCCCTCTCTCTCAACCTTTTGGAACAATCCTTTGACTTTCTTCAGCTTACCCTGATTCCAGCTGGCGAAACATAAACAGAGGGAGAGAAAAAAATCCCCTCTCCCCTTCCATGAAGTGCAAAAGTCTTATTACTTGCGCAAGCAGAGCGCACAAGTAATAGTTTTCATCCAGTGCTTCGATGCGTATGTCACCGTTTGATGTGTATGCGCCGTGCCAGTGTATGACATAATGACTACTTGTGCTTGATATGGCAGTGGTGTCAGATTATATACATGTATACATAGGGGCATTACCTTTAATCCTCCCGAACACTAAAACATATCGTCATTACGTCACCATCGAAAACCATTACACCCTGGCATTGGGTCCTTTAATCCACATCTTTATTACGTCATCATTGAGAGCTAGTTATACCCTGACGTCATATGCTGCTACGATACATACGCATCAAACGGGGCATACGCAAAGTAACCACAGTACAGTATACCGCTAATCAACTTACAAATTACATACATATACATAGAGGCATTTCCTTTAATCCACCTGACACTGATCGACATATACGTCACCATCGAAAGCCGTCACTCATCCGTATTAATTACAACATTACGTACAGTAATTGATTGTTGTTAATTACGTAACGAAAGAATGAATTTGAAATGCTTAAATAGAATTACCTTCATGTTCTTCAACAGATCTCAAAATAGTGTCAGACAGGTAAATACTTTTCAAGTAAGTCAGAGATGTATTCTAGAACACAGCGCGCTCTGCTTGCGCACTAGTAGGCTACTTGTGTGCAACAAGCAAGTAGGCACTCGACAGAGTGCAGTTCTAGTTTATAATATAATACACGTGGGTTTTTAGAGCTCCAATAACACACACCTGCAGCAGAGGGGGACAATTGACCGTCTATTGACAATATCCAATATCCAAGTACGTCATACTTGGGCAGTGAAAACCCCATGTGGTGTAAAGTGACCACTACTCTCAAGTACAGCACTTAAATGCCATTTTTAGGGGCACTAGCCCCTCCTATGCCAAGCTTTCCAGGTTTGTGCAAACACAAACATTGAAGATAAAAGTAAAGACAGAAAAGTCAGGACGCAAATTGTGATTGGCCAGAATGAGATTATACATGATGATGTATGATGATAAGAGCGACCCTCACTTCACACAGGTGTGTTTTTTTAGGGTACGTAAAAGTGAGGGGCACTGTTATCATCTTACAACATAATGTTTGTTTAAGCTAATGTTTGTTCTAGTCCTCAAAAACAAACACACAGGCTGGTGCAAGCTAATGTATTGGTTCTCAAAGTGGGGTCCGGGGACCCCCAATTTCCATGGGAAGTCCCCGGGAAATGTATTAACATAGCATGACAATCATTTTTGTCACATTAATCTATACAGTAGTATTATGTTGACTATTCAAAAATAGCAGATATACAAGTTCACAATGCGTCACAAAAAATAAAATGAAAAACTCTTGAAAGTGTTTGTAAAATCATTACAGAAATCTTCTCTTCCGGAGGACCCTGGCATGGTGGGCTGTCCGCGGCCAAAATATCTATCAATTTGGGGGTCCTTGGAATGAAAACGTTTGAAAACCACTACTGCGTTAATGGGCCTTATTCCACGCCGAGCGCGGACGCAGCACCGCAGGGCTCTATGCCATTATGTCCAATGGGTTGCTGCACAGCACCAAAAGGATGGATTTTGTTGCTCTGTCGAGCAAAGTGGCACAGGCACCACAGAGAGCGCTCAGCGTGAGTTGTGGTCAGGGGTCATCAATGTGTCCATACACATACACAGACAAATGTGTCCGTGGCAAGACTTGGCCGTACCTTGCCCGTGGCAAATTTGTATTTGTTTCGTTTTTTTGAAGGTTTGTGTGAACACAAACATTGACCGATCACCCCATAGCGATGATTTCATTGGCTGAGCACGGAATGGGATTTATGATGATGTATGTTGATAAGAGCGCCCCTCACTTCACATCTTATTTTGATCATAGAGAACCAGTTACTGAATGTCACGTCATGTACAGTATGACACCGAAGTATGGCCCATTGGGGGCCCAATCTTGCCCACGTGTCTTGTCTTACCCCTTTATCCCTAAACTTAGTAGCCATAGTAGTTACTATTTTGAAAAACATTTAGAAACTGTTCAACTAGCCAATCTACATCATCACGTTGTGAGCTTGTAGATCGGCTATTTGAAATATTTAAAAAAAAAAAAATTTAAATAGTAAAAAATAAAGGGGGAAAGGAGTTTAGGGATAAGGTGTAAGGCGGCGCGCAAGAATATGGCCTTAGGAGTCCAGTCCACTAGGATACTTTATTTTCAAGGAACCCCATAACTTATGGACCCGTAATGGGTCCATTTGGTTCCATTTGTACGCCACAAGCCAACATGGCGATGACCCCTGCCCTGGTTGTGGTCAGCCTTCGACATTGCTGAACTTTGATCATTGCACTCTATAACGAATAATAAACGCACGGCCAATAGATAAACATTGAATCCAGCCAGCCAGGCACGGAATGGGATGGAGCACCACTGGCCGGGCGGGGTGGCCATTTCATTATACTGCACCCAGTGCTTTTAATGCAGTACATTCATGGGGGAACGGTAATGGAAATAAGTCATCTCTGTCGGGTGTAAACGGTTCGTTTTCACTAGGATTCAAATTCAACAATAGCAAAAGGGAGCAGATATACAAGCTCAAAACGACCGTGTAGATCTGCTACTTATGATTTACGATGAGATTATATACGGTATGTGAATATTATAACATGAAATTAATGAACATATAAGTGAAATAAAATGTGTGTTCCAAAGCTTAATAATATAATTTCCCTGTCTTACACTCTTAGTTGCTGGGGGCTGATTTGGGAAATGGGAATCATGACATTTGCCATGTTATTTCTCCTATATCAGTATGCACTGATTGTGTTCACAATCAGGTCATTCATCACAACACCTGTGATAAAATAAATGCTTTTCTATGTAAAGACAAGTTTGATTGACTATGTCACAATGCCAAAATTGTGTGCAGCAATTGGCTGTAATAATTAAAAAAATCTGTCGGGGGAGAAGCAAACCACGAGTCCACGACTACTTAGAAGACCATTTGTAGGATTTGTAGTTCATTGCGCCTCTAGTGGCTCCAATGAAGATCCTATAATAATAATAATAATAATAAAAATGTTTGGATATACTCTTGGATCAACACACGCACATTGGCAAGAAACGACATTTAACTCGTTTCATTTTCTACATCAAAATGACAAACGTTTTGGCTAACCAGACACTGAGGAAGGCTGGATAGCCGAAACGTTTGTCATTTTGATGTAGGAAATAAAAAGAGTTAAAACACACACTTGCCACTGTATGTGACTTAATTTCCTTCCCCTCCACCACTGGGAAAGCCCTCCAAATTCCACACTGACCTGACCGGAGAACGAAGACCCCTCCCTGGACTTGGTGAAGTCGGCGTACACCTGATTGGCTCGCTGGATGACGGTGGCCACGGCGTCCTGGTACTGCGGCGCCGAGGTGGCCAATAGGGGCAGGGCGGCCAGGGGGATGTGGTCCTGGCTGTTGGACAGGCAGCCCTCGTCGTAGCTGTACGGACTCAGGCTGCAACGGGACGAACGGACGGACACCGGACAGTATTAAAAAAATATTGGGTATGAGAGGTTAAATCTCATCAAAAGGTGGTCCGTGGTTCAAATGCCGAATAAATAATGGACCTTAACAAAACCACTGCTGTAGTATGATCAGGTAGGCCGTTAGTTCACGAAAAACACAAAAAGTTAAAATATGGAGATAAGAGGTTTCTTGCCCGACAACAGCAACGGCGATAACGGCGATAACTGGAGAGTGTTTGCTCACTTGGACACCAGTGAAAATGCGTCGGCGCACACAGCGGGGCAGGGAACCAGACGGATAGCGATGCGACCCAACGCCGTGGGATAGTGGAGTCTCATCACCGTCTCGAACGCCCCACTGAGCGTGTTCACGTCGCCCTGCTTGCTGGTCTGTTCGCCTGCAACAGAACACAAAGCACAGTCGTGGGGATTCTACTTAAGTAAAAAGTATCAATACTGCAATGTAGAAATAAATAGTAAAATCCAGATGCACTGCAGAGAGGATTCAAACACCATGTTCACCATGACGTCTCCGTCATGGTGGAGGAGCTTTAGCCCCCTGCACCACCCAAAGCCCCCCCAACCATGGTGGGCAAGGAGCTTTAACCCCCTGCACCACCCAAAGCCCCCCCAACCATGGTGGGCAAGGAGCTTTAGCCCCCTGCACCACCCAAAGCCCCCCCAACCATGGTGGGCAAGGAGCTTTAGCCCCCTGCACCACCCAAAGCCCCCCCAACCATGGTGGGCAAGGAGCTTTAGCCCCCTGCACCACCCAAAGCCCCCCCAACCATGGTGGGCAAGGAGCTTTAACCCCCTGCACCACCCAAAGCCCCCCCAACCATGGTGGGCAAGGAGCTTTAGCCCCCTGCACCACCCAAAGCCCCCCCAACCATGGTGGGCAAGGAGCTTTAACCCCCTGCACCACCCAAAGCCCCCCCAACCATGGTGGGCAAGGAGCTTTACCCCCCTGCACCACCCAAAGCCCCCCAACGCATCTGTGTCACTTTAGCGTTTAACCACATTGACCATTATTTTACTGTAGCTGTTGAAAAATCGTGAAAATGTGTGCAAATATTTGAATATAGATATTTTTAAAGCGAACATTTGTAACACAAATCTTTGCTTCTGGAGGAGCCCCTGGAACAAAATTTGAGATGGGTGGTCGGCGACAAAATATATATATAATTGTGGGGGCACACTTTTTCCTTGACATGAAAACGTTTGAGAACAGCCTCACGTCATAATGGGTTAAACAGTGGTTCCTGCACAACGATCTTGTCTTAAATCTGTGTGTACACTTAACATAAAAGGTGTGTTTGCAGAAGAAGATTTTAATTGTAATTGTATGCATAATTTGAATTATGCACAAAATAAACAGTGATTTCTGTGGATGTGTACCAGAGCCTGTGTCCAGAATGTTGCCTCCATGAAGCACCAGAATGAGAACATGAATCTTAGAGGACTGAGGACACTGCTGGGACGAACCATCCTGCAGGTGAGAAGGGGGGGGGGGGGGGGGCAGAAAACAGGGAGGAAGTAGACAAGAGGGAGGGAAGGAAGGAAGGAAGGGGAGGAGACAGGAGAGTGCAGCGTGAATGTCTAGTGAGGGTGAGCGACGGAACAGTCAGACAGGGCAGACAAAAACCCAGCGTACCACAAACTGACAGTGACGGACGGGGGTGTGATCAGATTAGCTTTTGAGTGTGTGTGTGTGTGTGTGTGTGTGTGTGGGGGGGAGGACACACACACACACACACACACACACTCCCCTGTGTCATCCTGTGTCCATAGATTTTAGTTGACGAAATAAACACTGGTCCCAGCTCAGCTAAATGAAATTAGGTCCTTATTGATACAGGCAATGATAGATATCAGTTTGACATACTGTAGGCATGAGTAATAGTAGTAAGGAAATCCTACCTCAATGTGGGTGTCCTGACTACCTGTGCCTGTGTATTCCTCACCAGACTCTTGATACAGGGATTCTGTGGATACATTTATACACAAAAGAGAGAGCATTTAGACAGACGATGACATTATGTTCATACTGTATACAATCAGCAGTGGTTTTCAACCCCGTTCATATCAATTATATATTCGGTGCATGAGCCACGGACCACCATTTGATGAGATTTAGCCTCTCAGACACAAAATCTTTGTTGTTGTCAGATTTTGTCTACAATTCCATGCTGTATTGATGTGGTGCCATAGGAGAGAGAACAGGAAAATGCTGATCAAAATATCAATTATTCTACATTCTCAAATTGTGTAGACTTCTTAAGTAATGCAGATGTTTAACGATAATTTAACTCTTGAGAGCGTAAAATGGAACCAAATGGACCCGTAATAGTCAGGGGATATTAATACAATCTGGGAATAAATTTCTTACCAAGAATTGTCTTCACCAATGTGCTTGCAAAGGTGTCTACTAACATATCCCACATTGGTTTCTATTCCAGCCACCCTAGAGGATTTTTGACAGCTGCTGAAATTTGGGGTAGGCTACCAATAAGAAGCAATGTATGTAAGGCAAAATGTTCTAAATTTCATTATGCTTTAATGGTACCACATCAATACAGCATGGCATTGTGGTCAAAATCTTATCCAGCAATAATAAAATATTCAATATACTGTATGTTTTGAGTCTGAGAGGCAAAATCTCATCAATGGTCCATGGATCAAATACCAAAATAAGGAATGGACCTGGATGTGAAAAAGATCATTGATCTACAGTGTATACTGTATAACAACCTACCGTTTGCTTCATCTACTTCGATTGTCTCTATTTTGTCAATCAGATCGTTGGAATTCCATTTAGTGATCTCCTTGGGAAATATCTCCTCGTTATCAGAGAAGTCTTCTGCAGGATGAAAAAGGAAAGGAATCAAAGGCATGTCAAGTTTGACACACACACACACACACACACACACACACACACACACACACACACACACACACACACACACACACACACACACACACACACACACACACACACGCTTGATGTACAAGTACACCCCTGGACATGACGCTAGTATGTCACTTGGGACAAGCAGGGAGGCACTGGGTCCCATTTTTAGAGTCTTTGGTATGACCCGGCCAGGGATTGAACCCCGACCTCCCAGTCTCAGGGCGGACACTCCAACCACAAGGCCACTGAGCTGGTATTACTGTATATATATTATATTGTACAGAAACCTCTTTAAAAAGGGATATTTCACTTTCGAACTATGTTTGGGCTATTTTAATCTGGCTTTAGTAAAAAACCCAGATAGTTCTTAAGTTGCTCGATTCAGTATTTAGATATTTGATATTCATTTGATCAGATTTATAAGAAATGGGGCAGGCAGCTAAAATAAACTGAAAAACTGTCTGGGGTGTTCACAAAAGAGTAGATGTAGATGTAGTTCTTCTTAAGTGAAATATCCCTATAACTGCAGTGTCATGCAATGACAAGAACACTAAAATAAGACTACTGTACAGTTTGGACATTGACACAATTTAACATTAATACTACTAAGCAGCTTTCCAATTAAATAGTGCAAGTTCACTTTAATCTAATGAGAAGTAATTTGCAATTGTGTCTTAAAAGAATTGGGCTTTGGCTGTACATTGAACAAAGGGAGTTAAGTGTTTTGTGACCAATGACTGGGCCAAGCATTAGAGCAAACAATTATCATTTTAAAAAGCTTACTTTGCACACATTTTACAATAATATTGTAAAATGTATATATGTATATATTATATACAAAACAGAAACGGTCTTTGAGTGTACCAGTGTTCATTTTGACAGCAAACTCTGATTTCGTCCTAGTCATATGAATAACACACTTAGTCGATTAAATATCAAAATCTTTAAAAAAAACAACGTATTTTAGTCTTAGTCACCAAATTCAACACTGGAGCGTACCGTGCGCATCAAAGAACTCGTCATCGGTGCTTTCATCGGAGTCCCGAGCAATGCTCTGCATTCTCCACTCTGAAATGCTCTGGTGGGATGGGCTGCCTGTAGACATAGGGAATACATACTGGATTAAACTTCACAACATACAACAGACATTACATGGGTGCTTTAACCTAAGAGAGTGAATTATCTTCCATAATGCCGCTGCCGGCTCCAAAAGTTACTTTTCAGGAAACAAAGAACTGTGTGTTCCACAGGATTTAATATAGTTATTAATTAGTCACGAGCTCTGGTTTATACTTTTTCGTTGGTTCAATATTAATATTTATAAAACCCACTCACAGACTCACAGAAAATCTTTCAAACAAAGAAAAAATACATAATGCTACAAGCCTTTGCACGGACTGTATGACAAAGTAGGATATACAAGGTTTCTGCACCAGACATGTTAAGTTTAGTCATTTTATTTACATAACGTCTGTCAGGTGAAACCAATTCAAATTAGATTAAATTCAAATTCAAAATCAGCACAAGTAGCAGATCTACAAGCTCAAAATGCACCGCGTCGTCTGGCGCTGCAGTGTGATCAAGTAGGTCATTCATTTATACGATTTAAAAGTACGAATTTGGAGATGAGGTTCATGACAGCAACGATAAGGTACAGTAAGAAGTAGAGATGCATAATATGATCGGTAGCGTATCGAAATCAGCCATAAAAATGAATGTATTGTATGCTGTATTGTTATCGAATCGGTCTCAAAATAATCCAGATTATTTTCACAGATATTGATGGCGCAATAATAATGTGACCATCAATGGCTTTGTCTGCCTGTCTCTAAGGCAACACGCACAGTATCGACGTGCACCAACAGGACGCGGCGCTCTGCCGCCACATTTGTTTTTCACCGCACGGCAACGACTGTACGACAGCACGGCCGGTGTGGGATAGGTCCATTGAGAATAATGGTGGCGGCTGTTTTGATGCGCGAGCCTGTGTGTGTTGCCTTCTGTCTCTTTCAGAGTGTCAGCTGTTAGTGGGGAGAAATCAGCAATGAGTTAAATATAAATATAATAATGATAATGTAATATATCGGAATCGGTATCGGCCGATATGACCCTGCAACAACGGGGTCACAGAACGGGTAGTTTAAGTAACGTGACCAACACCTCTTTTAGAAGAGCGGTTGGAAGATCTAGAAGAGATGGACCACTGCTTGGTGAGCTCCCCACGCGCCTCGTCCCCCAGCGCGGCGTTGGTCTCGGGGATGACCCCCAGGCCCCCCTCGGGCCCCTGGTCCCCCCCGTGGTGCTCCTGGCCAGCGGAGCAGGAGGAGGACCCCCCGTTGGTCTCTGCTCCCTCCTCCTCGGCCAGGCTGTACTGGGCCATCTTCCTGGCCAGGGCCAGCTGGGTCTCCAGCTCCAGCAGGCGGATGTCGTCGATGGTCAGGCCGTACCACTCGTCCTGCCAGCACCAGGCCTGCCGATGGGCCCGCACCATCACCTTGCGTAAGCCTGGAGGGAGTAGAATACAGGAGGTCATCAATGTGTCCCTACGTGGACAAACGTGTCTGTGGCAAATTCTCTTTTACACACCAGTATAATGTTCTAGACCCTGATTTACTATCAGAATAAGATAAAACAGCGCACATCCTCCGATCTTGGTGCTGAGCCAAACTGTTAAACTAAAAGATATCATGAACAAAAGCAAGGGCTCGCAACTCACTTTGTAATGCTCCAGGTAAATGTATTCACAATCACAGCAGGCAGGACATACAATGTTACTGATTTACTATGACACATGGCATATTAGGAGTCCAACGAGTACTAGTGGATCTCAAATGTCATTCAGTGCCATCTACAGTATGTTTCTAGTAATATTATTGTCCACTCATTTTGTATGTCAAAAATAAAAAAATGATTTAGGACAAAAATGTCAACCACAAGCCAGCGTGGCGATGACCCCTGGATAGAAAACATCCGGCAAACGTTTTCATTCAATGGACTGACCCCTGTTACACACCTGCATTTAAGATCCAAGGCCGATTCTACAAATGCCTTCTAAATCAGTGGTTCTCGAATATTTGTGTTCCTCCGCATCATCAGCGCCCATACCCTAGGTGGGGTTGGCGAAAGGGCCTTCCTCTGTGCATGTTCGCATGTTCTCCCCGTGTCCCCTAGGGTAGGTCGGGGAAGCCCACTGCCAGGTGATAAGAAGCGGCCTGCTCACTCCTCATGCATTGAAGGAAGCATGAGCTCAGTCTGGGGCTGTCCCAGAGGGAGGAGAGCGCCCAGGATTACAGCTTTAGGCAATTGGCACCGGGTGAAAAATGGGTTACAAAAACCATGGGGATAAAGAATAAAATGACATGCCTAAAATGGAGATGACACAGGGTTAAAGTAGTTAATAATCGGGAGCTTCTGTAGGTCTATTGCACTAGAGAGTGCAATAGACGGTCTGAGAGCACTGACCATATATAAACAGCACCCCAGATTACTGTGATTAACCTGCCAGCCTGCTGAACACAGGCAGCAAATTATCCTGTCTGCTGCTTTGTTATCTCAGAGAGACAGTGTTCCTATCTTCTTTTTTCTCTGGTCCTAGACGCTTTCCAAATTGCACTTCTCTCTTGCATGTAATTGCTTAACCTCGTCCGTTATTATATTGTGCACGCTCTTTTCGGTCTCATTTTCCTCCCTGTACTTTCCCCTGTCGGCTTTTATTACTGGAAACAAAAATGGGAAAGAGCAATCGATCGAAAGATATACAGTGATTCTGGTCAGAAGAGTCAAAACTACAATCAGTAGAAATGTCCTAATCTGCCAGAGAAAGATAACGGAAACTGATTCAAACCTGAATGGATCTCCTGAATAAAACCCCCCCTTGGCCCATTGGAAATAATATTGGGCTCATCAGCTTAAGGCAGTACTGCTTGTTAACCAGTTCCTAGCCGACAAACAGGGTCAAAATGTCTCAATGTCTGCAATGGAAGAGTAGGGGAACCACCTGCACATGTAATAGTTAGTTATGTACTGTACATGCATATGTTAACCATTTTCTTACCTTAATCTGATATATCTGATAACGAGTGGTACAGCGAAAAATGGCATAGCAACAGCCAGAGTGCACCGCAGCTCCGACCGTGCACAGTGGGTCATACGCTAAATCGCTTACTTTGATCTCTCTACACATCCGTCTTTCATAATGACCAAATACACTGTACAGTGTTCTGTTCCAAATGGGCTTCTGTACACCCAAACCACACCAGTTTGCAACTCCTTGCACTAGTCGCAACTCCTTGCGACAAAACAAACCACACCAATGCAACTCCTTGCAAACCGGGATGATGGTTGCAAGAAGTTACAAGGAAGTTACAAGTAGTTGCATGTTGCAAGGAGTTGTGTTCATTGGTGCGGTTTGCGCTTCCGAACTATCAATCTGGAGCTCCTTGCCGACATGAAAACCTCAGAGAAGCGCCCATACAGTAGTATGTCTTGCAACAGTACCTACCCACATCGTGAATGAAGCGTTCGATCTTTGACTGCATCCCCCAGTATCTGAACTCCACCTTGCAGAGCTTGTAGGCACACATGACGGGGGTCTGCCCGCGGGGGTCCCGGTTGATCTCCTCTATCCAGTCGTCGCTCAACGGGCCTCGCTTGGTCTTCACCGACTGGTAGAGCTTGGGGTCTTCTTCCACCAGGTACTCGTGTGGAGGGATGTAGTCTCTCACTATGTCTATGGGGTCTGTAATGGAACGCATTAATGACAGTGTTGGATACAGTCTCTCATGTCTATGTCGGGGTCTGTACGTCGGAAGTTCCGGAACGAATAATGATAATGACAATGAAGTGAACGTGTTTCTATAGCATTTTTATAACAAAGTTACCTTACAGAACATGTTAAGTGCCTTATAGAGCACATTAAAAACATCAAACAAGCAAGCAATAAAAACAACCCATTATTAAGAAAAAGGCAAATATTCCAAAGATCCTGCAGGGAGAGCGGTCCAAAGCCCAGCTGGTCACCCGGATAGGACTACGGCAGCGGTTCCCAAACATTTTGGGCCGTGCACCCCCTCCCCGATACCTCCCGACCAAGCTGACACACCCCCCTAGACTGAAAGTTAAATATATGAACATATATATCCACATATATGCAGCATACTGTATATGTTCATATACCGGTATTTAAAATAATCACAGAGGGGCGCTCTTATCATCATACGTCATCATACATCATCTCATTCTGGCCAATCACAATTTGCGTCCTCTCTTTTGTCCTCAATGTTTGTGTTTACACACTTTTGTCTTCAATGTTTGTTTTTATACACTTTTGTCTTCAATGTTTGCGTTTTCACAGACCCTTTCACAGACCCTCAAAGCTGGACATAGGAGGGGCTAGCGCACCATAGCACCACCATTAGCCTTTTCATGTCACGCACCAGAGGGTGGTTTTTGAGGGAATGTTTTTTTTTCCCTTTTCTTCAAAGATCTTTCACCAACAATGAGTCCCCCCAAAATAAGGATGCCAGGTTTCATAAATATGGTTAAGGAGAGAGGGCAGCAGAACCATTCTACACAATATCCACATTAATGTATGCAAATCATATGAGTGAAGAGTATCAGCAATGCAGCCATAGCACACTGTAAACCTGCTGTGCAGGTGCAGTCATGTATATTGTATGCCACAGTGGAAAATAACTAATTGCATAATGTTCCATATATTTACTTCTACTTCACTACATCTCAGAGGCAAATATTGTACTTTTACTCCACTACAATAATTTGAAAACTTTAGTTACTAACTTATTAGTTCCTTTGTATATTTTGATTATTATTACAAAACATACATTAACAACTTCAGCCCTATATACTGTACATTTCGGCCATTTGAAAATAGCCGATCTACAAGCTTGTAGATCTGCTATTTTCGAAAGATTTTTAGACATTTTGAACATTGTGAAATGAGACATTCTGCATAATGAGTACTTTCTACTTTTGGTATTTTAAGTTTGATTAATTGATTGATTGATTGATTGATTGACTGACTGATTGATTTTGTAGAATGGGTACAGTTACTCATTTTGAATAGCGGAATTCTACATTGCAGTATTGATACTTTTACTTAAGGAAACAAATTGAGTACTTTTCCCCACCACTGCACACTGAGGACATAATGTCCTCTCAGGGATAGTAACACCAAACAATGTGACTTAAAGGGAACTTTTCCCGGTCACGTTGAGAAAAATGCTCACGACTAATAAAGCTTTTTACAGAGCCACGGTTCCGATCAGTGGTGGACAGTATGCAACTAAGCTAGGTAGATTTACTTAAGTACTGTATTTAAGTCAATCTTTGGAGCATTGTGTTTTTCTTTTTGCAAGCTGGTGACTTTCACTACGATGCATGTCAAACTTAAACGACTGGTTCGCCCAAATAATTACTTATTTTCTATCATTTACACACCCCACGAAGCCTTGGATTCATGGACATTAGTTCGTTTTTGTCACACACTTTGTAGACCACCGGTTACAATTAAGAAAACAGGTGTGGGTGAGGGTTAAGATGAGGCATGCATTTAGGGGGTTGATTTTAGGGTTAGGGGGTTAGGGTTTTTAATGTCAAATTCCTTTTGACGTCTCCATGTACGTGGATGGCAATACTAAATAAGTGTGTGTGTGTGTGTGTGTGTGTGTGTGTGTGTGTGTGTGTGTGTGTGTTATGTAATCACACCAAGGACTCTTCCCCCCTGCAGGGAATGTCTGTGTTCGCCTCATCTGCAACCCACATCATGCTGTGGCATCGCACGCACACACACATGCATGTACGTAGACATGCATGCATGCACACATAGAACAACAACATAATGCATAATGTCTTTTTTGTGTGCATGTGCGTGTGTGCGTGCATGTGTGTGCATGCGTGCGCATGTGCGTGAGTGTGTTTGTACGTGTGTCTGTGAGCGTGTGTGCGTTCGTGTGTGTGCGCGCATGTGCGTTTGTGACACTAACCTATTGTCCGTTGTCTCTTCTCTGCAGAAGACAGATTGAAGACGTCCACTTGACCCCCCGTATCTGGTTTATAATACGTCTCTATGTCTATGGAGAACTTCTCTACAAAGGGACACGTGTACCTGAGAGAGAGGGACAGACAGAGAGCTCGTTAGGCCATTAACATTTTTCCATTTTTCATTAGCTAAAGTGTAAAATAATGGTTAAAGTGGTTAAAAGCTAAGGTGACACAGATACGTTCCAGGTCTTAATGCGTTTAGGGACCTTTTTTATTTTAGGCTGAATCCACAAATGCCTTCTAAATCTAGAAAAGTTAGTTGACGAACATATATTTTGTCATAATTTTAGACCAGTGGTTCTCAACCAGTGGTCCGGGGACCACCAGTGGTCCTTGAGGGGGTTCCAGGTGGTCCCTAGCTAAATTATGGAGAGTTTCTTGGTGCTTACAGGGCCATTTGGTTTCATTTTACGCTCTCAAGAGTTAAATTACTGTTAAGCATTACTTAATTTACAAGAAGTCTACACATAATTAGAGAATGTAAAATAATTGTTATTTAGATTTTGCCTGTTACTGTATCTCTCCCATAGTGCCCACATCAATACAGCGTGGAATTGTGGACAAAATATTATCCAACAATAACAACATTATTTAGTCGAATGGTGGTCCGTCCGTGGCTCAAATACCGGAAAAGAATAATGGGCCTTGTATGAAAAAGGTTGAAAACCAACCAACCGATTTAGTATTGACGAAATCAACGGCCGCTCTCACCGGGTGCGGGTGTAGGGGTAGGCGTTCCAGGACTCCTCCTCCACACGCAGGGCGGCCTGGGGCAGGATGGCACAGAACCAGGAGGGGATGTGCTTGCCGATGTGGTACACCTTGTGGGTGTACTGGCCCGAGCCGCCGGGCCCGTCCTCGTACGGCTTGTTCTCCAGGATCTCCACGCCGCTGCCCTCGCCGCAGCTCTCCTCTCTGCTCTTCTTCTGCAGGGGTTAAATGAATAACAACGGTCGGTCAGTGGTGGAAAAAAGACTGAAGCGCTCAAATGTTTTGCTTAAAGTATCAATACTGCAATATAGAACTGCTCCGTTACAAGTACAAATCCGGAATTCAACATTTACTTGAGTAAAAGTAAAAAAGTATTGGTATCGAAATGTATACTTAACCCATTTTGGGCGGAACCCCTTTTGGCTATTGAAAAATAGCAGTTCTACAAGCTCATAGCGCGCCACCGAGTGGCGCGCTACGAGCTTGTAGGTCTGCCAGGTCTGCGAGCTTGTAGGTCTGCCAAGGGTATCGCCCCACGCTACAAAAACAACGCAATCACAGAAAACCTCAAGCATTGGCTGAACTGGGCAGAACGGGATCGACTCCAGTTAGAGCCACAGCTTTGTTGAAACTATAACCTACTGTAGCCTACCACAACGTCGATTAACATCATCTGAATGACAGATGCTATATGTATAAGAGTATATAATGCTAAAATTGACGTGAGATAAAAGCATTTATACATAGTATTTCAATCCACTATACTTTTCAATGATGCGAGTTGCCTAGCCTACTCTATCTCAGTCTTCACTAGAACTATAGGTCGGAATGAGAGAGTGCTATGGGGTACACATACAATAAATAGGCTTTTTTTTATCATCCTGAAATCATGAAAGTTGTGGCCAATACATTTTCTTATTCAAATACATTCTCATTGAATCGTTTTTTAATGTGATATCATGTTTATTTGTTGTTGTATATTGTTTTCCATACCTATGTTTGATTACTTTGTCTACTTACTATTTCTATATTATCTTTGGTGAGAACCACATTATAAGCCCTTCATGGGTTTCTTTTCTCACCTGCACATATTTCTCTTTTATTGATGTTACCTTTTTTGTACTGTTTTTTTATTGTGCGAATAAAACTAAGCTAAACTAAATGGCAATTTATCATCGACTATAACGTTAGCTCAAACTCCTACATTTTGTGAGAACTTTTAGATGCATGGGCTATCACATACAGTATAAGGCCTTTATTATATAGCCTATGATATCGATGGGGAATCTCTCTCTCTCTCTCTCTCCCTCTCGTTGTAGGGGAGACGTCATGACTGACAACAGCAATTGAAAGTAGAGTTCCCAAGGATTATGGCGAATTTTGAATTTTAAAAATCGAAAGAAATGAACGAGATATGCCTTAGCCAGTGGTCTTGACTAACAAAATGTATTTTTCTAGCTGTGAGGCGACGCGACGGGCACACCTACGTAGATTTTCATTCGTTTTTCAGATCATTGTCATTGCAGTGCAAACCATTAAATAATAGCCTGTTGTCTTCCCACTAAATGAACCAGGGCGGGTGGGTGGGCAGATGGCTTAGCCCCACAGAGCCAGTCTAAGCCCAGGCTGTCTGAGGAGGAGAGCAGCCTGCTGCTGCTCCTTACACTAAGCCAAGGATTACAACTCAGTTTATGAACACGACGGTCTCTACGGTATTTACTTGAAACGTAGCAATCAACTGTAGGACAAGGACATGACCATTGCAGGCTCACAGGTGCCAATGTCTGAAGCCTGATTAATACTTTGTTGTATGAGCGACATTATCCCCGACCAAAAACAGCAGAGCCAAAGCTCACGCACACACATTTAGTATTCAAATTAAAAGGTATAGGGAAGTGATATATTTTGGTTAAAACTAAACATTTTTGTTTGTGCAGTAGTCGAAAAAACAAACTATCGCACACCTACAGATTAGGGGTATGAACAGGTTCTTAGGCCAGTACATATAAATAATAGTGTAGTAGTGCTCAGGACGTCTGTGGACGACCTTTTTTTTTTTTTTTTTAAGAAATGTCAAAAAGTGGGTCTAAAATGTGTTAACAGTCATGTGGAATGGCCAAGGGTATAAGGACTTCTCCTACTCAAGATGCTCTCTATGCTCAACACTTTGGGGAGGAGGTACTGTAGCAGGACCGCAGGAAGAACTGCTAATGAAGGCTGGAGGAGGCAAATTGCTTGAAAATGAGACCGTAATCTAGCACACAATGTAATTTAGGAGAGGAGCTAAGGGGCTTAAATCATCTCCCCTCATCTCTGCATGCCTTCTCGGATCCACAGAGCTGGGTTGCTGCAGAATTAGATTGGCAATAAATCACCTCCAATTCAATGTACTGCACCATACACCTCTACGATGACTACACCACTTTTCGACCAATGTTCATATAATTGGTCCTCACCAATGTACATGATAAAATAGTACATGTTTTTTCCTAAATACTTGAGACCACAATCTCACACCCACAGTATTCGCACACCTCAATGTAACCATCAAAAACATAACCTTCAACTGATTCTGGTCTGCTTTCAACTCCTGTCAGGAAACGACAATACAACATACTGTAGTAAAATTTGTTAGTGTTCATTTCAACTGTCAAGTGTGTAGAAATGTAACCAAATGGACCCTTTCACAGGCCCATATAGGTAAAATCAGTATAACTAGCCGCTGTTGATGTCTTATAAGCGGCGTGCGCCCACCCACACACCCACCCACACACCATGAAAGCACTTCATGCTACTCATTTTCAACCCTGTCTTCATATAATTGGTCCTCACTAATGCTCATAAGATGATAGCATGTCCGTCTAGTGGCTACTCACTCAGTGTGTCTCAGAGGAGGGCTGTGGGCAGTTCACTGCCTACCAGTGACATCCAGAGGGAGGCGGGATCAATGTTTATGGACATCACCTAAAAGCTGAGTTTGAAAATGGGTGAAGTGCTCCTTTAACTTCAGGTCTGGCCATAGTATTGAAGGAGAATGCCCTGTTACACTGTAAGAATCCAGAATGTTAATGACTCAACCCATATACTGTAGGCCCAAACCCCAAAAGCACTGTGGAGTGGTCTTGGATATCTGATACATGAGCTGACTCTGCGAAGACATGCATGCTTATACTCCAGCGGTCTGCCTAACCTACTCCCTTTATTTTCACTACCGCAGAAAGAAGACAAGAGTGTAATGGATAGCGGACAAGGAATGATGCATAGTAGCTGACACACACACACACACACACACACACACACACACACACACACACACACACACACACACACACACACACACACACACACACACACACACACACACACACACACACACACACACACACACACACACACACACACACACACACACACACACACACACACACACACACACACACACACACACACACACACACACACACACACACACACACACACACACACACACACACACACACACACACACACACACACACACACACACACACACACTTTAGTTTTTATGGTGATTTTCATTTCCCCCCCCCCCCCCCCAATATTTTATTTAAAAAAACAAACAAAAAAAAGTAATTAAAAAAAGCACTACGATCTGGAAAAGTCATGAAAATGTGTGCAATTCTTTGAATATAATATATTCTTTCACAGTGAAAGTTTTTAACTCACACTTTGCTTCTGGGGCGGGGGCAAGAACATATATTCAGATGGGGGTCGACGGCCAATTTCACATCATCTTTGGGGTCCTTGACATGAAATAGTTTGAGAACTACCGATATAGAAACGTAGGATTTTCAGAAAACTGTCAGGAATTGGAAGGCCATTTTTTGAATATTGTCTCAGGTCTAAATGGGTTAAGCTTATCTCGTCTACTGTTGTTCCTCATGCTGTCAGTGTCACTTGCGGTACACGTTTGTTTGTTTGTTCCCACCACCACCCCAGTACCGCCAGTGGGCTCTGCTTTCCCTGAGGGTTCTGTGTAGTTCTGTAGAACAACAATCTCCCTGCTCTTAAAGCGTCGTCTTCTAAGATGTGCTGAGCGGGGAGAAATATAATAGCAGAGCCTGAGCGCCAAGATCAAATATCACATTCACAATAATGATGTTGACATTTAAAAAATGTCTTGCAGTCTATTTGTGGCTTGTCTGACGGGAATGAGAGAAAGAACACAGGCACGATGAAACATACACAAGTTAAGGATGAGAGAGATATACTGTAAATGGTCCAAGTACAACTAGAGGGTATCACCGTACACGTTGGGACAACATTGGGCCTTTGACTTTGCTGAGGGTCTCATTTCTGCCAGGCCAAACTGAACCCTGAATAATTAATGACTCGGCAAGGTGACCACGTAGAGCCGCAGGTCACACCGTGCTGTGTAGTTCGCTACCTTCCATCCTCAGGTCTATACTGTCCTGTTGTAGCAAAACACCAGCTGGCAGCACAGCGCAGCACAGCGCAGCACAGGACAGGACAGCACCTTAAGGGGTGCGTGAAGCCCAACACACACCGGGTGCGCAGCGACGCGGCACAGGCGTTGCCGCAAGGCAACGCCTGGAAAATAGAACAGCGGTCTATCGGAGCGTCAGGCGAGGCGTCAGCGCGCGTCGGACGCCGCCAGTGTGGGATAGGTTCAGTGAAAATAACGAAGGCGGTGTGTGATGGGCTTCAGTTAAACTAATAGGTTTAATCGATTACAAAAAATATATATTTTAATTCAATGTCTTTATTGGTTAGTCAGAAACCATATTTTATACTTTTCATGTGCTTTTTTCGTAAATCAATGCCCTACATTTCGTCGTGCTACAGTGTGACACGAAAGTAGGAAAAATAGCCAAGTTGTAGATCGGCTATTTTGGCCATTTTCAATTCTGAAAAGTAACAGTTTTGGATATTATGAGGTTTCCATCAGACAATAAAAGAGTTTTCCTTTTTTTATGTACAGTAGTGAAAATAGCTGATCTACAACCCCAAAATGTATCGCATTGTGATGTGATGTGGGATTGCAGATCAGCTATTTTTGCTCTTTGTTGTACTCAAATGGTTTAGGCCTATTGACTGCGGAAGAAAAAACAAACCATATACCACAGCCATTGCTCTTCCTTGACATTAATAGTCCTGGCAAATCTTTGATGTGTGCTTCAAATCATTGTGCTGTCGGGAAATTAATCCTCTCCCACACAACCGTAAGCCAGATTATACAACGGGTGGTTCCGGCCAAGCATTCTGATGAGATGTAATATAGGCTCTCCAGCCGTGCTCAAAACACGACGAAGGACACCTAGCCTAGCCTTCAAATTGAATAATATATCACTATAAAATATTAGTCTGCCGTTGATTAGAAATAGAGCCAACTGGTCACCCTTGATATGACTAATAGCATTGTCCATCAGTTGTGCTGCTGAATTGGTGACGTGGCTCCAAGGCTACCAGTTTAGAGATGCATGTGAAGTTCCATTCACTAGTTTGGGACGTCTAATCTCTCTTTTGGGTCTCGACCTCAAAAGTTTGGGCACCACGATCACTGGTCTATATGAACACAATAGGTGACTGGGCAGCAGGGAGAGTTGGGCGGAGAGAGAAGAGGGACGTACAATTCCATGTGCTTTTACGTTTGCCATCATTATTGACGGAATGGTTTTTAGATCGCATCGAGCATTATCATTCGGATTTAAGTTTTTGTAGGTGTTTACATGACAACGTGTAATAGGATTGAACTTCTATTCGGAATGAAAAGGGGATTTAACTGCTCATGTAAACATAGCCATTGAGAGCTTCTCTTAAATAAACCCCACAAGTATGAAAAAAAACAAAAAAAACATGCTATATATTGCCATGGCCAAGGCCATATCTGTTTTTCATTGTGCATTTCTTTGGTCAAAGTTGATCCCATGCCAAAGCGGCAGCACTCGCCCAGAAGTCTGCCGTCATCCAAGCGGATGCATGTACATGTACACGCCGATCTGCCCCAGCAGCACGACTTCCACGCTCACACGGAGAAGACTGCCGACAAGCGGCGCCGCCATCTGACCAGGGAACGCCAGCGGCGCCCCCGCCAGAGTCTCACGGCGCCTCCTGAACAGAGAGCAGCATCGGCGCCACCACCTCATGGAGGAGGACGCCGTCAAATCAAGAAAAATGGATTCTAAAAAAATCATCATACATATCATTTTTGGCGGAGGTTGGATGTTTTGAGCACCACTGATAAAGCAACATTCAATATTTTCAGAAAACCGTTTAGAAGACAATTTTTTAAATCGGGGCCTGACTGACTATATGCCGATTTAACCCTTCATGCAGCTGACGTCTGACCATTACAACCGTACAGTGTTATGAATCTCTGAGCCAGACTTTCTTCTGCGACATCTCTGCATGACATCTTTTGGTCCGGCGATGATAACTATTTCAACTTGTTTTGAGGTGGAATTGACGTGTCGAAAACACATTGTGAGTTTGTAGATTTGCTATTTTTGAACAAATTTTAAAGTGAATTTTAAATCTGGCAGTGAGTGTTATGAAAATGTAATCAATGAGAAGTATTAACTCATTCCCTGCTAAGGATGACTTTTGTTTCAGCAAGGCATGCTGTTTCCAAACGGCTCTAACTCTAGAACCCCCGTGAACACAGCACACATATATCCATGTCGGCGATTGACCGGGGGAGTAATGAATGAAAAGAGCCTGGTAAGGGGAGAACGGGGGGCAAAATATTCTTGGTAGTGAGCTTGTGACAATAAATAACTAGCCACGGGTGAGTCTTAACTGGCCACATATGTGTCTTAACCGGCCACAACATATATAATGACTATATAGTGTGCAAATACATATAAACAACAAAACTGGTAATAGAATATTGTTGTGACAAATAGAAATACAGCAGCATAACTCCTCTTTTATATATGTCTGTCCGTGTGTCTCTCTGTCCGTGTGTGTGTGTGTGTGTGTGTGTCTATCTATGATATACTGTACAGTACATAATAATACTATATTGCTATGCTACAGGTGATGTCACTGGTTGCGATGGCAACAGTCTACTGAGATGCATAGAGGTGTGTGTGCGCGCATGCGTGCGGTCATTTCCAGTTTAATTTGTTCATCATGTATCCTATGTGAGCTCTCTCTACTTATTTTAAAAACATTTATTTAACAAGTAAAAAACACATTGAGACTCAAGTCTCTTTTACAAGTGTGAATTGGCCAAGAGAAGAGGCAAAAAAAGAATGCAACACAGCTCTGCCAGTATCAATAAATACAAAACAATAACAGGGACAGACATACTGTATAACAAACAAACACATTATCCACAACCTAAGAAGCTCAGGAAAAACAGTAAAGTCTAAAAACGTGAACAATAAAGGCTAATATATATTATTTCCAGGGCCATCTCCATTCACTTCATGGGGCCAGTGGCGGCTCTTCTAAATAGACTTATATTGGCGAAGAGCATAGTAAAGTGTGACCTAGACTGGAAGTTGGTAGAATGCACTGGACTCAGGCAACAGCCCAGCTTTAATTTAGATCGTTTTTTAGAAATAGTACAAGATAAAGATTAGAGACTTTAGTTGTTACTGCATAATACTTTAAAACATTGCACACATGCCTAAAATTGCTGATATTTGCGCTGCCCGCTGTATAACTGGAAGGCAGCATAGGCTATACAATGATGCAATCGCAACTGTCAGCACTAGTGCTAGATTATTTAAATTTGATTATTTTCTATCCGTTACCCGACAATTAAAACCCATTTTTAATGCTTGCGCAAATTGGTTACATTGTATTAGGGCTACTGCCTAGTGCCTACCGTCATTGCGCCGCATTATCACGGCCCGGTTAAAAACGCGAATGATACACACCATGAACTGACCAGACAATATCCCCATTACAGCTCTCTTTATTAACTAATATAATTTGCCACAATCGCCAGCCTATACACGAAGGACTGGACAGAAAGAGAGTGCAGAGAGTACAGACAATATGCCATACTATTACTAGGCTGTTGCTCTGCGCTCTGATGCCCTCTCCACGCCGTGCGCCGTGGCGCATGAACAACAACAACAACAACTTCACGTGGACCCACGACAACCCACATATGAATTAGAAAGTTTATAAGAAATGGCACGGCGGCCATCCGATGCCCTCTCCACGCCGTGCACCATGGCGCATGAACAACAACCACTCCACGTGGACCCACGTATGAATTAGATAGTTTATAAGAAATGGCACGGCGGCCATACTTGCAGGGAGTGACAGTAACAGAATGAGAATCCTGTAGGCTGTGTAACCTGTTCATTTTGGGGGGCATCATCAACACCAGCCTGTTGATGATGAATGATACTATGAAACTTAACAATTCATTAACTAGTACTCACCTAATGACGCCGCCACGGAGGATATACCATGTTTAACGTAATTCCAAAGTGTTTAGCCTACATTGTTTAAGTCATAGACGCATTTTTATGAACTTTGGCTAAAAGCATGTTGTTGTTATTATTCCACTACCACCCGGCACTTCTAGTCGAGTAGACTGTCATGGCAGCTGGCTACAACCGAAACAACTTCCTCTTCCTCTTCAAAATAAAACCTACTTATAACAATACTTTTATTTCTTAAGTGAACTATAGGATGTAGTAGACGCAGGATAGTGGGCTTGGAAGGATAAATAAATCACACAGAAGGCAGGAGAAATAAACTCCGCAGACAGTCGGGGCTTTATTATTTTTAAATCTTGCCAACAAAATGGGGAGGCCCCTGGAGGCTCGAGGCCCGTTTCAATTGAAACGATTGAAACATATAGAAGACCGCCAATGAGGCTATTGACAACCCCCTGGTGTCAATCAGATAGGCAATAATACAGCAAGCGTGAGGTGACAATGGGTAGGCAGGAAGTAAGAGCCAAGGTATCATCAAGGGTCTCGCTTATCCGCCGCCTCGCTGGCACAACTTGGGGAGCCTCCGCCATGACACTACGGATCTCCACACAAGCCCTGGTGTTCTCTGCTGCACAGTACTGTGCTTCAGTCTGGAGTAGAAGCCCACACGTGAGGAAGGTTGACCCGGTCATCAATAATGCCCTTCGGATTTTAACTGGCTGCCTGAAGCCGACCCCTGAGTCCTACCTGCCAGTCCTAGCAGGAATTGCCCCCGCCGGCTTTCGACGAGAGGCCGCAACCCTCGCACTTGCAAGGAAAGCCCAAGAAAACGACTGGTATATCCTGCACGAAACAACAACCAAGGCAGCGCCCCCATACAGACTTAAGTCCCATCACCCCTATAACAGGAGAGCACAAGATATGCTCGGTTCCATCCCTGAGGACCTGTCTACAAGGGCATGGCTGGCAACCACCTGGAAGCGGGAATGGGAGTCGGCTGAGCCCACAAGCCTGCACCACTACATCCAAGACCCGGGAGACGGAGTCGAAGGAGAACACCTACCACGCCGGCACTGGACCCTGCTAAACCGCCTCCGTACCGGGGTCGGACGCTTCAAATCGTCCATGAAGGAGTGGGGCCTGGCAGCGCAGCATGCGAGTGTGGCGAGCCTGAGCAGACTGCCGACCACATAATTACCACCTGTCCTCTGTACAGACCTCCTTCAGAGGCTGGCCTCTTCCAAGTGGGACCAGAGAAAATGGCGTGGCTTTCTGACACTGAGCTGGACATATGACGACGATACACGAAAGAAGGGTAGGCATAGGCAAAAATATATATATTATATAATAATCCCAAGTATAGCCAATCACATTCTGAGCTGGGTGCAAAGCATGACGTTCAGGATGATGACGATTGGCTACTTTGGATGTCTGTAAACATCCGCCTGTCAATCTCTTTGTACCAACACAAACGGACACTGTTTTTGAAGACGGAAATGGACTAGTATCAAACCATGGAAACATTTTATGTAAATGGTTTTAGAAACATGACGAGGCGCTTAGCGCTCGGCTGAACAGCTCCTTCAACCTCACTAGCCATGATGCTCAAAATTAACCGTTGGAAATCGCAGCAAAAATTTGTCGAAAGCCAAATCATTCGCAGTGTTGAGGAAAATGGATTTTATACCATTCTTGTGGATGAAGCACGTTTCTATAAACAGGAGCAAATGACAGTGTGCGTGAGTTACGCAGAGGGGCTGCCCAGGAATAAAAGAGCGACTTCTCGGATTTGTTCTGAAGTGCAAGATGCAAATTAAATGTATAGTCATGTTAAACACATTCATGGAGGATGTACAGTTTACCATTGTCGCACAGTGTTATGACGGGGCAGCTGTAATGTCTGTTAATGGTGTTCAGAAAAAACTGCAAGGATCACCCATCTGCTATCTCACTGTTTCCCAAACAATGGGTCGGGACCAATTTGTGGGTCGCAGACACATTTTTATGGGTCCTACATTTTGGTTGAATTATTATTTAAAAACATAACCCAAACATTTTTCATGAATTTCATGAAGAAATCAAAGAAAACATTCCATAAATTAGAAAGAAGTACCTGTAGTGAATATAGCCGATCCACAAGCTCACAACGTGGCGCGAAGCGAGCTTGTAGATCTGCTATTTTTGGCTTAGTTTGGGTACTGGAAGACAGACAAAATTCACTTTTGGGTTAAGGGCTAATAAGTTTGGGAATCAGTGACCACTGTGCTATCTACATGCATTGCATGGCCCACACATTAAACCTGGTTTTGGTGGATGCCTGTGAAGTCAATTGCACAGCAACGGGATTTTTGAGAGTCTGTAAACCTTCTTTACACAACCAGGCACACACCACGCGTACCACAGACGTACAGAAATCTTCTTTACACAACCAGGCACACACCACGCGTACCACAGACGTACAGCACTGAGCCACACGAGATGGGCTGAAGATTTTGATGAAACGATGATGAGAACCTTTGAAAACATGAGGACCAACAGTAAAAGAAAAAAGCGATGACATCTGGAGCGAAATAAAAATAATTCTGCCAGTCAGTTGGCGTTTCTATGGAGACCGAGAGCGAGGACCCAGACGAGTAGGATCAGAGGAGACCTGCCCTGTTGAACAGCCAGCTGCTCGTTACCGTATGGTCGTCACGAGCACCCTTGGCCAGAGAGTGGAAAGCACCTCAGCAACTACCCAAACCATGAAAGGAAAATGGGACAGTCAGCTATTCTATCCTGTTTTGGACACACTTCTGGGCGAGTGTCGAGACAGATTCCCCACCCAGTCATTGGCCATGTCTAAAAGTGTCAATGCTGTGTTCAAATGTGATTACAAACTGCAAACTGACTCAACATCAACCCTAAACTCGCACTGACTGAAATGACAATGGTGTCGACACAGATCCACTGAAGAATGGAACTTGTGTCTGGACATTATCCAAATTACGGAAAACTTTTTTGTTTGGCAGAAGAGATCATTGATGCCTATGATGCCAAGACGAAATGTTGCATATTGCTGCATTAAGGTAAGACAATGGTTAATGATTCATTTGAACACTTAATTTGCACTAAATATTAAATGAGTGGGGCCCCTAGTGGGTGTGTGTAATGTATAAATTCAGAACCATGGACAGCACTGTTTGCAGTGTGCATGTGTGTGTGTGTGTGTGGCTTTAAGCAACTAGTCGACTATTCAACTAGTAAAAATCACTAAAATTGAAAGCCCTAGTGTGTGTGTGTGTGCGTGCGTGCGAGTGTGCGTCTGTGTGAGAGAGAACAAATGAAACCCAACACACCCAGAAGACATATGGTAGCAGCAGGTGTTGACCTCTTGACCCTGTCCTGTCCTACCATGACCACTTGAACCCCCAGTGTTAGGTCGTTGACCGGGGTTCCCCTGGGCTCTATAATAGGCCCCTGTCTTTTTTCAGGCTCTTCACTAAATCTTTTCGCTGTCATAAAAAACATCAATCAATCAGTCAATCAATTAGTTCTTTTCACAGAACTATTAGAAATCAATACATCAAGTCACAGTACCAGATCTCAGGATAAGGTTATGCTGATGGTGCCTATAGCAGTGTTTCCTGCAGGAAAAAGCTTTGGCATGGTGCTGGGCGTGGGGGAGCTTATGGCGCGCGGCCTTGGGCCGCGCGTCGAAAATTTTGATTAATTAATTAATAGGATTAATAAATTAAGATTAATTCGTATTATTGCTCTTGTATTGCGATTGGAGACACTGGGGGGACACTGGGGGACACTGGGCAGGCACTGGGGAGGCACTGGGAAGGCACGGGGAGACACTGGTCAGGCACTGGGAGACACTGGGGAGGCACTGGGGAGGCACTCAGGGGCACACTGGGGAGACACTGAGGAGACACTGGGGAGGCACTGAGGGGACACTGGGGAGGCACTGGGGGGACACTGGGGAGGCACTGGGGAGGCACTGGGAGGCACTGAGGGGACACTGGGGAGGCACTGGACATTTCATATCACACACACCATGATTCACTAGCCCCCTTTTTTTTTTTTGTTATATGATAGCTTGGCATGGCGCAAATAATTCCAGGCATGGCGCAGCGCCATGCCAAGAACATTGTGCAGGAAACCCTGTATAGCTATAGTAGCCAGGGGCGGCAGTGGCTCAGGGGTAGAGTGGCCGGCAGAGCCTTGCATGGTTTCCTCTGCCATCGGTGTGTGAATGTGTGTGTGAATGTAATGCACAATCTGTGTAAAGCGCTTTGAATAGAATATCTATATAACTGCACCATTTACCGTTTAATAAGCTGGGAGATACAGCCTTTGGGTGTGTATGCTCCAACATATTTGTATGGAACAAATATCAAGAAAAGTTGAAGCTAGATTATTTTGCAATTTAAAAAAAAAGCTGTTTAGCTGACCTTATATTGGAAGAAGGCCTATGCACCTGCTTAATTTTTGGTTTCAATGTTTTTTGAAACTTTTTTCTACAGGTGCCTTGAAGCGCCAGCCTGTCAACAATCACCCGGAGCAGTAGTCGCAATGTAGTGGCGGCCTTTTCATGATTGGCTTGCCAGCCTGTCAGTCAAGGTGGCTGTGCCTTTGTATTGAGCCGCTGAACCAAAAACAGTCCTTTTCATGTTTAGCTGGCCTCTAAGTCATGTACACATGGTGCCATTGAAAAATGGATTTCCCTGAAATAAAG
This sequence comes from Protomyctophum bolini, assembly GCF_963924005.1. Classification (NCBI taxonomy): domain Eukaryota; kingdom Metazoa; phylum Chordata; class Actinopteri; order Myctophiformes; family Myctophidae; genus Protomyctophum; species Protomyctophum bolini. Next base: position 13,978,884 of record NC_137883.1, read on the forward strand.
GTTTCAATCAATCAATCAATGAATCAATCAACTTACTTGGATCATGTAGAGCTGAGCAATCCGATACTCGTCCACACTCATCGGCATGGGGATGTGGTACTCCTTGATTAACATGGTTGTGCTTGATGGGGTAGGTTGTGTGTGTGTGTGTGTGTGTGTGTGTGTGTGTGTGTGTGTGTGTGTGTGTGTGTGTGTGTGTGGTTACAGTGCGGGCACTCTTGCTCGTGGAGGTGCACTACCCAAGCACCATGTGCAAACAGCCTGACGTCATTGTCACTCGGGCCTGTCAAGAGGAGTAAAGAAGAAATAAATGATAATATGAATTCAGGTTACGTAAAAATGGAAAATCTATACAAATACAATATAAACAGTACACTGCCATACTCTGTTTCCACTGGAAAGTCCCCACACCACACTGGCTACTTGTGCCGTTGTTTCTATAATTAAAGGACCAGGGCAAAGCATCTTGGATAAAGGCGCTATATAAATGCACCATTTACCATTTACCAGACTAACAAGATCCTGACTAAGACTTGAGTGATCGACACACATACAGTAGGTCTGTCACAAGAAATATTACATAATCGCCTAATCGCAATTATTTGAGATAATCACAATTATTTGACTGTATGGTCGTCACAAGCATCCTTGGCCAGAGAGAGCACCAAGTTTCAACGTCATAATCGTTGAAAGCATTGTCATACATTTCCAAACATAAAAATAAATAATACAAAAAGCTTGTAGGTCGAATTTCGTATATATATATTTTTAAATTATGTCATTCATTTGATTTATTTGTACAGTATATTTGTCAAATCTGCCCTGTGGACTTTTTGTTTACGAATCCTGAAAGCCAGAGATAAATTATATTGTATTCATAATCTGTTCCAATGTTCAATGCCAAGAACACGATGAAATTGTGCGACGATTAATCGTCAAGCTAAATGTCACGATGGTGAAGCCAGGAGACTGCCTTGCTTGGATATATTTTCCTCGTTCGTCTGCAGTCTATACCTCCCGGGAAACCTAGCAGTGTCTTCTTTTTGTTTATGTTTCTCTGCCACTCCTGACTTCCTCATGCAATACCTCATCTCTCTCGCACTGTTGATTTTGACAGCACGTTTTTATGTAGTAGTCTTTTGAATACAATTTCATTAAGTTTTAGTCATATTTTAATAATCTGAAATGTTTTACTGTTGGTAGTTGTACTAGTCAACTAAATGTCATAAGATTTAAGTTGACTGTTTGAATGCATTCTGGCAGGTAATTCTCCAATCTGTTAATAAATTCTTCAATCAATCAAGCCTTGATGGTGTCGTAATTTTTTGTGCAGATACAGGCTTTGAGAAAAGAATATTCAAAGAGCCTATCAATGATCTGCAGCTACTCGGTGAAGGCATGAACCCTACTAGATGAAATACATCCAACAACGGCAGGGGGAAGGCTAAATGCCAGATTTTACACTTGGTTGCATTTTGCAAATTTCACAACAAGTCGCAGCACGTGGTTCTGCTATTTTCAGAGTGCAACACCCGAGCGCAACAAAATGACTTGTCTTTTAGTTCTACTGAATCTCTTCTCCATTAGTCCCACCCTAACATTTTAGTCTACTTTTTATTTGTTGACGAAATTGTCAGTATATTTAGTCTTAGTTTTAGTCATCTAAGGTTTGTTTTTATTTTGTTTTCATCAGCAAAAAAAGGACAGAACATTTCTCCTTGGCCTTCTGACCTTCTCCATACAGCACTTCTCCATCTGTGCTATCGGGCGAGCAAGTGCATCTGTTCTTACTGCTCTTATTTGCTGCCGTTTGCTAAATGTCACCTCTGCTCTTAGCCTAGCCTCTACTACTCTCATTCTGTAACGTCATGCTGTGGCTCATCATCAGCTTTATACTGTACCTCTGGAAGTACTACAGCAGCAGAGCAGGGTTTCTCAAGGTGGGTGCCATGGCACCCTAGGGTGCCATGACGCAATGTAATTCAAGGGTGCCGTGGATGAAACAATTTATAGGGGTGACCCGAGCCAAAAATGTTAGTGGTTTCCTTGTCTCTACAGCTCTTTAGCAAACAGAAAATACATTTTCAGGTCAGGATAGCAATTTCATCCATTCAGGAGAGAGAACTCACACAAGATAAAAGGACAAACAAGTGAAATTGGAAGTGACGAAAGAAACAAATGAACACACAACTAGAACCGGAACACAAGCTGATAAACGGTCTCTGTGGTGTTCTCTCTCCTAGGTTGGATGGAAAGAGCAATAACATTAAGCTTTAACTTTTAAACAATTTGTCTTCAAACCTGAAAAACAATATCAGAGCACCTAAACAAACACCAACTAGTCCACTGTTTTGTCTGCCAACATTCTTCTTAATTTACATAGCATTTACTTACTAGTAAGCTACTTCTCATGTGTGTCCTGGTGCGTCGCGGCTCAACATCCCTGCTCCAGATCTTTTACAAGGTAATCCAGTGACCCAGTGACTTTCCCATAATGCTCAGCCAACCTAAATCCCAACAGAGAGACAGAGAGACAGAGAGAGAATCAGAGAGAGAGAGAGAGAGAGAGAGAGAGAGAGAAAGAGAGAGAGAGAGAGAGACACACAGAGAATCAGAGAGAGACAGTCCTTTGTCTATATAGCCGTGCGATAAGCAGGTCCCTTCATTTGGTCGTGTGCAGGAACTATGCAGAGTGTGCCGGGCGGTCAGAAAGTAACAGAGGCTGTTCCTGAGAGACTTGTACACGGTGTGTGCACGGTGTGTGTGCACGGTGTGTGTGCACTGATCCACGGCCACGCCTCTGCCAGCACGTGCACCTCTAGAGACCTACGATCAGTGGTGTAATGTCACCAATACATTTACTCAAGTACTGTGCTATTCTTTACTTTACTGGAGTACGTCCAATTTGCAGTACTTTTACTTGTACTCCACTATACCTCTCAGAGACATATATTGTACTTTTACAATTATTTGATCCTTTATTACTATTTAGTTAAGATTTTGTTTTAGGTTATTACAAAACATAATTGTCATTTCAGTTCCTATTTAAACTATACATAAAAAAGAGAGCACGTTAAAAGTCTAATTTTCTAGTTTGTTGTCCAGGCGGGTTCAGTTAAAAAACTACAGCAGGGAAAAAACATGCCTGCCAGGCTGCATCAGTACACCGAAATGTCAGCAACGCAGCTGCAGCTACTGTAATACAATTCATAATGGGTGTGTTAGATTTTAGGTGCATTTCACAACACTGTCAACTACCGTCTACGCTTGGTACAGTCACACTCAATCTAGCACAACCTGCCAGACACACTGTGGTGTTTAACATGGAAACACTGGAAAACAAACTACTGAATCAGCCTATAGTTTCATGCCTCTTGAACTACCTATTTGTCAAAGATGTTTGATCTGCAACAGCCTGTTGATCTGCAATCAGGCTGCTCCTCAAAAATGAGGAGCAGCCGATAGACGAGTTGAGGAGTCAGTCACATGACCTCACTGGTTTAATCTTGGTTGGATTAGCCAGATAGTATATACTGTATAGGCTATATCCCTTGGGAATACTGTCATCTAAGTAAAGGGTTTAAGCGGCACCATGCTGCTAGCTAAGCTTACAAATAAAACCACGTGTCTCTTCTTTATCAACAACATATTCCGTCTGTTCTGTGCTTTAATCTAAGATCTGACAACCTACATTGCATAAGCACGCTATATTATGACCACTTGACATGCCGTAAACCATAAACCCATAAACAAAAGCCTGATAAAGTAAATACATACAGAAATAAAAAGCCCTATTAAGCCAAAACACAGTCAGACAGTATGGATCCATGCATGGACATTCAGGACAGCCATGCATTTCTCTTTCATCAGCTCTCAACAAGCTGCGGTGAATCAGCACATCAAAGGCATTGCTGTGCCTGTGTGTGCGTGTGTGCATGCGCCACAACTCGGACCAGCGATATTGCATGACTTAACAGTTTATCATCCACCTTCAGGGCCATGCTAATTGAACCTGTCTGTCTGTCTGTCTGTCTGTCTGTCTGTCTCACAGGTAATCAATCAAGAGAGGACAAGAAAACAAACATCGTAATTAAAATTGTACCAGAGTGAGTCAAATTGTACACAAGTATAAATGTGTATATACATGTACATATGTATAAATGTGTATATATAAATGTACATTCCTAAATGTACATATGTATAAATGTGAGCACTATGTACACTGCACATAATATTATGCACAATATATGATACTATGTACACGTTATTCACTGTGTGTGTGTGTGTGTGTGTGTGTGTGTGTGTGTGTGTGTGTGCGTGTGTGTGTGTGTGTGTGTGTGTGTATTGCATTTCCAGTTTTCCACTGTACATATTGTGTTGCATACCCAGCAGCAGCACACACAGGTTATGGTTCAGTCACCACTAATGAGCAGAACACTACTAGCCCCAGTACTTCACTGGGTCTGCAAGTTTTCCTGTCGAGGACCCCCAAAATAATTTGTGCCAGGGACCTGCCCAGAAGAGAAGATATGCGTGAACAAATAAAAGATTATTCTTAAATCTTCCAAACATGTTAGCTTTTTTTTTTTTTAAGTACAGCATCTATTGAATGTGAAGTGGGAGGTGACAAACTTACGTATAGAGGCTATGCGCGTGACATAATTGTACCCGGAAGTTATGTTGCATTCACACGGGCAGATTAAACAATGCAGTCTACCATTCATTGTCTATAGAGCGCCGCAGGCCCGCCCCCTTTCAGAAAAGCGAGTGGCCCAGGAAATGAAACCCCAATGCATTCTTCCATCGGCACTTCTAATATAATTTATTTAAAGACGGTTACGCCGCGGATTATTATTATTACAACACACAGTATGGTAGCCCCCTAGTATCTATTGAGCATACAACACACAGTATGGCAGCCCCCTAGTATCTATTGAGCCTACAACACACAGTATGGCAGCCCCCTAGTATCTATTGAGCCAACAACACACAGTATGGCAGCCCCCTAGTATCTATTGAGCCTACAACACACAGTATGGCAGCCCCCTAGTATCTATTGAGCCTACAACACACAGTATGGTAGCCCCCTAGTATCTATTGAGCCTACAACACACAGTATGGCAGCCCCCTAGTATCTATTGAGCCTACAACACACAGTACGACAGCCCCCTAGTATCTATTGAGCATACAACACACAGTACGGCAGCCCCCTAGTATCTATTGAGCATACAACACACAGTATGGTAGCCCCCTAGTATCTATTGAGCATACAACACACAGTACGGCAGCCCCCTAGTATCTATTGAGCATACAACACACAGTATGGCAGCCCCCTAGTATCTATTGAGCCTACAACACACAGTACGGCAGCCCCCTAGTATCTATTGAGCCTACAACACACAATATGGTAGCCCCCTAGTATCCAGGTGTAGATCCTGTGATCCTCTGTGGCCAGATGTAAGTTCCTGAGGACTAGTAGGACTATAGTAAATAATAAAGAAATCACTAACATTTTGTAAAAAAAAAAAAAACAAGATCCTTGGCAGGCCTCCAGACATTTCTTTTCTTACCATGGCAGGTTATAACACTGATCACAGTACTACAATATTCTTCAGATCTTAAGCATACTGGTACTGCATGATGAATGCAGTCTACCACACACCAGAGCAACACACACGTTCATAATGCCAACAGGCAAAGTACTACAATATGTTGTACATCCAAGTACTATGATATACACTCTCATCATATACTGTGCCTCCTCATACAGTACAAATATAGGCTGTTGATCGGACGTTGTACTTTATTCTGTACATTTATTCAGTCCAGAGAAAACAGGAGGTATGGTCTATGCTGCTCTCACATGTATATCTATATGATAGGATATTACATATAAAACTAAAACTGTATATTCTCAAGAGTTAATGGAGGACGAACGAACGGACGGCGACGAATCGTGCCGCACATGACAACCGGCCAACCACCATTAACCCATGAAGAACCACATGACAACCGGCCAACCACCATTAACCCATGAAGAACCACATGACAACCGGCCAACCACCATTAACCCATGAAGAACCACATGACAACCGGCCAACCACCATTAACCCATGAAGAACCACATGACAACCGGCCAACCACCATTAACCCATGAAGAACCACATGACAACCGGCCAACCACCATTAACCCATGAAGAACCACATGACAACCGGCCAACCACCATTAACCCATGAAGAACCACATGACAACCGGCCAACCACCATTAACCCATGAAGAACCACATGACAACCGGCCAACCACCATTAACCCATGAAGAACCACATGACAACCGGCCAACCACCATTAACCCATGAAGAACCACATGACAACCGGCCAACCACCATTAACCCATGAAGAACCACATGACAACCGGCCAACCACCATTAACCCATGAAGAACCACATGACAACCGGCCAACCACCATTAACCCATGAAGAACCACATGACAACCGGCCAACCACCATTAACCCATGAAGAACCACATGACAACCGGCCAAACCCACCACCATTAACCCATGAAGAACTGAGGCCCATTGATTCTAAGGGCTGTATTTTGCGTGTCTTAAGTACCAGGTCTTATTACCTAACTTGAGTAAACTAAAGACCTGGAGGCGTGATCAATGCCATTTGGCTATTCTGAGTGGCCAAAGAGCATTGATCACGCCTCCAGGTCTTTAGTTTACTCAAGTTAGGTAATAAGACCTCGTACTTAAGACATGCAAAATACAGCCCTAAAAATGTGTCTTCTAAATCCGAAACAGTTTTCTGAAGAAATGTATGATGCAAGATCTGACCCCCAAAATCTGACACACACACACACACACACACACACACACACACACACACACACACACACACACACACACACACACACACACACACACACACACACACACACACACACACACACACACACACACACACACACACACACACACACACACACACACACACACACACACACACACACACACACACACACACACACACACACACACACACACACACACACACACACACACACCTGGTTGAAATATGGTCATTGTGACGCTCTATATTAACTGCTTATGCTGGGGAGTCGGGACTCCATGGTATTTTGTTCCAGAGCAAAGTTTTGAGTTAAAAATGTTTGCTTAAATATATATATATATAGTCAACAATTTGCACACATTTTCATGTTTTATTTTAAAGAAATAGCTATGAGCTTGCTATTTTGGAAAAGCCAAAATGTAAAAATTCTGTTAAAGTGGCTAACATCTAAAGTGACACGTGTGATTTCCCGGTGTTAGTTCAAAACATGTTGCACACCACGGTTGGCTCGCTCCATCAGACAGACAGCAAACGGAGAGTCCCCCACCCAATCCTTGTGGGATTGGTGCGTGCCGCAAACATCATTAGTGGTGAACTTATCGATTACAGCATCGCAAGCGCCCCAAAAGCATTTGTCGTGACAAATACCAAATAATTATGTTCAGTATTTGCCTGCACACCACAAAGCAGTAAAAGCAAGCAGCACATTGCGTCCTGTATGTGTATGTAATCCCACCCACCCCACCTCTATACTGTGTAACAGAGTCTACTCTGTATATATCCTCGAAAGCGCAATAATTATGGTTGCTTCTTTCTCAAACACATCTCTCCTCCATTTACGGTTTTAAGCCGCTCTGAGTGCAAGTCAAACACCTTACTGTAACAGCCAGGCATCCTTTCCTCCATGTCGCTCCCATCATCTCATCCACCTGTATTTTTAGCCACTTAAAAACCCTGTACACTTTTGTTGTATAACAGCAAAATAGCATAGAATTGTTTCAGTTTTTATAGATTGTCAGTTTTCACAGGAACATTTGCATCGTTTTGGTTTTCTGCTGGATGTTTGTCCATATGTTTGCCTGTTATGTCATGCTCAGAACAGGGATGCCGCTATAGGGTTCATGTGGTTAAACCGGCGCAGACACGGGCGAGAAGAGAGCGAGAGGCACACATGCTGCAGCACTGTACATTCCCATGCTAAAGACAGCATTAACAAACGTAACAAAAGGCAAGAATTATTTACCTTAACAGTAGGAAATAACACCTAAACCCAGCTAGACCAAGCTGTTCCGCCGAGTTTGAGGCTGCCATTCATTCCGCATCTTGATCGGAAGTACAAAAACGACGTGTAGCAGTTTGGGGCGTTCTATTAGTAGTAGCCACGTTGCTACTGCCCAGGGTGCTCTCTCTGCTGTGAAAGCTGCCGTCTGTCAGAGGCTGTCTGCAGATCTCACTCAAACAACCAACCGGTCAGGGATGAAAAACGCAGATGTTTTAAATCCCCACCAGAGGAGCAGGTATCAGGTCTCTCCCTCTCTCTCTTCCCCTCTGCCTCATCCACCCACCGCTCAGTTTTGCTCCCTTCTCTCTCTCTCTCTCTCCTCTCCCCGTCACTGCCCTCCTCAGGACCGGGTAAGCTCTAGTTACCATGGAGACGCATGAGGCTGCCGCCCGATTGGTGGCTTTTGTTGTGATGCAGGAAGTCCGACGGGCACGGCCTACTCGTTAATAAATGCAACTACACTCCGTAATGATTCCATCTCCGTCTCCTCGCTCAAACCCTGCTCTGTACATGCCGATTCCCCCCCCCCCCCCCATCCATTTAATTCCTTTTCTCCACCAAGGCCATATAGTGACCGAGAATGGTTACAAGATTTAAGATTATTTTATATATATATATATATATATATATATATATATATATATATGCCATGAGTGCATATATGAGTGCCTAGGGTAGGAAAACAATAAAACCAATTAAAAAAACATGTATATTTAAAAATCAATATAAAAGCAAATCAAGTGTATTAGAAATGTGTATATGACCAACAGACACAGACACACTATTAATCTCACTATACATAAACAGACCAGGTCCACCAGCGTCTCTAGATAATATCAAGCATCATTCAATGAGCTTGATCAGAAGATTGGTCATCGGTCGATACGATCCGATAACGTCACTACTTAAAGCTAATTTAAAAGTCCATAGACTTGACTGTCACATGGTGTTACAAGGTGGGGCCTGATTTTTTTTAACATTTTTTGGGGGGGGGGGGGGGCATGAATAGGACAAACATTAAAAGTCCATAGAGTTTGCTGCGACATGACTGAAAGCCAGACGTTGGAACCCTAACATTTTAAACATACGGGATTACTGCATGTTTTTGGTGACATGCAGTAATCCTGGTCTCTATACTGCCTCCCCCTGGCCAGCTAGGGCACCTGATGGGAGGGAAAAGGAACTGGTTGGATAACGTGTTCCTTCCACGCAAGTGAAAAGAAGTGGCAGAATCTCTCTCTCTCTCTCTCTCAGGCAACAGTGCAACACTATCTCTCTCTCTGTTTCTAGCACAACAGCGCCACTTTTGCCCCTACTGGTCTGGTACTCTAAACATTGTGACATAGTCACATAGGTTAAGACATAGGGACATTGCTGTTCCTTGGAGTGGTTGCACCACTCAATAAAAATGTAAATTATACAGAATATAAAACGGTAGATGGTGCATTTATATAGCACTTTTATCCAAAGCAAAGAATGAGCATTACATTCACCCATCCACACGCCGTTGGTGGAGGAAACCATCCAAGGCACCAACCTGTACATCATCAGGAGCAATTAGGGGTTCAGCGTCTTGCTCAAGGACACTTTCACACTAACTCTGGGGGAGCTCGGGTTCGAACTGGGATCGAACTAAAAACGTTGATGCTCCCATCCGGATAAAAGGTAGACGCCCTTTCCGGCTCTGGAGCGTATGTGCTCAAGGGAGGGCAAAATGTTCCCGAGATTCCTTGCGAAGTATAGCACGGAAGCATGAGTGTCCGTCACAGAGCGCATGTTCAGGTCTGATGCAGTAAATCCCGGAAAAGCGATTTGATTGGCCAGTAATCACTTGAGTGGCAGCGTGATGTAACGTGCCTTCCACACTTACTTCCTCCCCCCGTGAGAATTGTTCCACCCTCCCGTCAACACACATGGCTCCACCGAACTGCAGCGGCCATCTATTTTTTTTTTTATATCTATGGTTCTACCAGCCTCTACCCCTGAGCCACTGCCGCCCCCAAACGGTAGTGCAAAATCAATTAAAAATATTATTGCACATTAAATCTCATCGTGTGATAAATGACATGGTCTGGGAATGGCATAGACTGGCATAATCGCAGCATTTTAGGCAGCTTTTCCGATACACTGCTATATCGGTATGGAACAACTCTATTCAAAACAACCAAATAGAACTCAGGCTTATGTCGTGTCCGTCTGCATGGTGTCTGTGAGTCTTTGCTCACCTGCACTATCCACACAATTTGAATGAACCATCTGTGTCGTGCCGCCGCGAGGCCCTTCGCTCTTTGACTATCAAATCAGTGAATAAGCAATGTGCTTGTGCTCTTGATGAACAACACAAATGTGCTTTACAAATAGACCTATTTTTGGATTCCACTGTAGAGGTACAGTACACTACACACACACGGCATCTGTGAATGAGTGTGTACGTGCGTGCATGCGTGCGTGCAGGATGCACACTGTAAGGGCGCCATATAAATGCACCATTTACCCTCTTGGCCTAGTACAGATACATCTGGGGAAATTAAATTCAATATATTGGCGAGAACAGCAGCAAGAACCTTCGCTAAACAAGCCTATGGCTGCTACTTTGACAGACAGACAGACAGACAGCGACAGATGTAAAAGTTACACATACATGAAGATGGTAGCAAGGTAAGCCCAGTTATGACATCTGTATTCATTTAAATATGCAGTATGTAATCCTAGACGAATAATCTGAAAATCTTCAGTATAGCCCCCCCCCCACCCCACCCCCCCCTCTCTGCAGAGACAGACACACATGCTCGCAATGAAATGGCTTGTTGATAGGTACTCCACCCACCCACACACACGCACGTCGGTACACCTCCCCTATCGGATGATCAGCAGAAGCCAGCTAACAGAATCAGCCTGCGTTCCGTCTATTACATTACGCTAAACACCTCCGCTCCACTGTGGGCCTCGTGCATATGAATGTCACTCCCTGGCTGCTGTATTGTATGAATGATCCCTGCTCCTGTACTGTACTATGAATGATGCTGCATCTTATCGGTCTTCCACACCAGACCCATTTCCACACACCGGTTAGGGTTGGGAATGGATCCTTCAGTAACTATTCCGGTTCCTTATAACAATTCGCTCTTAACGGTCCGATTCCTTAGCGGTTCCCTTATTTAACGATTCCTATGGGGGTTCCAAATGGACCTTTACTGGCCTGTAACTCTGTGAATGGACAAATTCACCCAAATGGAATCAAAGGGGTCCTTTAGGGTCCATCTATGTACAAATGTGTCTGTGTAAAAAAATATATATATATATGTTTTTTACATAACATTATAATGTTCTTATTTTTTTTAATCATAAGACCCAATTACTGAATGTCAGTCTCCAGGTTTTCTTCAGAATATGTATGACATTGATTCAGTACGACACAGTGGCACATTGGAAGGCCACCAGGACACTGGTTCTCTTACGTTTTTTATTTTCATAACTCTCCATGTGTGCACTCAGAGTTACAGACCTGTAAAGGTCATTTAAGGCTATAGCTCTTTACAGTATGTTTCTGTTAAATATATTATTGTCCCATTTGTCCGCTCATTTGTACGTCTGTGGCAAAAATATAATTTTGACAAAAATGTCCACCATCAGCCAGCATGGAGATGATCCCTGTATTAGACTGCTAGTACAGTGGAAAGTGGTGGTCACGCTTAATAATTGAATTGATAAAAAATATTGACTTCAATGTTGTTATCAAATATAATCATTGTTGAGTTATGAGTGCATTACTTACAATTATTCATAGTCCAGAACAATTTTACGATGACAAATAAGTAATCATTGTATAATTATAACACAAGGTAAACATAAATAATATTTAGATCAAGTATCCTTGAATTAATGTCAGATTTGGTAACACTGTACTGAAGTGTTTGCCACTTACCCCAGAGTGCATCTTCAGAGCCACAATTATTTTCTTCTTCCTGCAAATGAGAAATATATGATTAGCATTATAAAACAACACTCTGTTATGAAACCGCTTTGAAATGATGGACCAACTTCCTTCCTATATAAATACATAAAACAGCCTACAGTATTAGTAGTAGTCACGACATGAGCAAATAGAATGGAACAGAACATTACATTCTTTTTACAGCCCCTCCAAAGCCAAGGAACAACTTCAACTTGCAAAACGGCTTTTATAGTTCTCTTGGGGAGGATGCAAGACGTGGAGGGGGAGAGAAAGACAGAAAGGAAGTGGTTAACAGACGCATGCCGTGATGTCACAATAACAAAAGAAAGAAGTGAGGGATGATTGGGGGCGCGCACCAAGGGGCCAGTGAGGCGCTCCAACGTTGAAGCCGTGCAGCTGGGCTTTAACATTGAGTGCTCGGTTGCACTTCCGCATTTGCCAACCAAATTTGTTTGGATAATGCGGAAGTAGACGGTCCTTCCGGTTGCTTCAAAACGCCACTGAGAAACTTCCACTGACATGAATAGACACACACACACACACACACACACACACACACACACACACACACACACACACACACTGATGATGAGCAAAGACAGTCTATTTTTAGATGTGGCATGTGTGTGTGTGTGTGTGTGTGTGTGTGTGTGTGTGTGTGTTGTGCGGGGGGCTGGCATTTGGGCTGGAGAGGGATATTATTTGTGACATGTCTCCTTGGTCCTGTTAACTGACGCCAATAAACAACCTCCTAAGAGAGGCGGGGGATCTCAGCGATTCATCAAACACTGTCCGTTCATCGGTTCATGCTTTGTAGCAGTTACGTCACAGTCACACACAAACAAACATATTAGTATGAGTCTTCACTCCACTGTTTATTTTTACAAATATGTACAAATGTAACCAAATGGACTCGTAAGGGTTGATTTGGTTACATTTGTACATTGTGGGTCGATTTGGTTCAAGTGGTACACTCTCAGAGTTACACAAAACCATAAATAATAATAATGGATTAAGACATTATTTTTACTGGAGCAACAGTAACATTTATATGTTTTATCCTGACATGACTTGCTTCATTTCAAGTTTTTAGTTGTAAGCAACGAAGTGATTAGCTTTCCTTTTACCGCTTTATGTTTTATGTATACTCTACTGTGATGAAAGATGAAAGGAATCACTCAGGTTTCTAGGCCCAAATCCAAGGCATAAATGTGACTTTTGGTGCTACAGGGCTTGATGAGATCATCATACTTTAATGTTTATGTTGCTGTGTTGGCTTAAGCAGAGATGGCTCTCTTCCCTTTTGGTTATGTAAATACATAAATGCACTGTACATGCAAACAAAAGCAAATGTTTGTTGGAAATGGCTCTAAAATCTCTCCAAAACACTAATGTGTAACAAACACGGCTTCTAAGTAGATAGTACAGGGAGTACAAGAATGATGAACCCATCAAACAATCTTTTATTTAATCGCTTAAATATTTTTTTTTATCAATTACAAACCCCACAAAGCCTTGGAATTCACATACTTTGTTTTGTTGCATTCCTGAGCCAATAATTATGACTGGTGGAGTCCGCTGCTCCTTCGCCTGGAAAGGAGCCAGCTTAGGTGGTTCGGGCATCTGGTTAGGATGCCTCTCGGGCGCCTCCCTAGGGAGGTCCTCGAGGCACGTCCCACTGGGAGGAGACCCCGGGGCAGACCAAGGCGCAGTTGGAGGAAACACATCGACTCACTGGCCTTGGAACGTCTCGGGATCGCCCAGGAGGAAGTCACTAATGTTGCTCTGGAGAGCTCCTACTAGACATTAGCATCTTACCGCCGGCCATCACATTATTGGGTCAGGAATGTGACAAAAACAAAAGAAAAACATTGCCATGAATTCAAGGTTTCATGGGGTGTGCAATTGATAGAAAATGAGTGAGGTGAACTACTCCTTTAAGCATTATTTTATGAAGAAGTTTCAAAACTAATGAAAATAGCCAATCTGCAAGCTTGTAAATCAGCTATTTATGCTATTTTTGAAATGCACGCGGACTGTATAATGACATGCCCAAAATACTGTAGGCATGACACTTTGAAAGTCAACTGTAGTGTTGGCTTTCTATGAAATCAATTGTATTCTATCCTTCACTTCATAATTATTACAATAATATTTCTACAAGGTTTGTCTGTGAATGCAATGACAGTCTAGGATAGATAAGGGAGCACTTGTTTAATGTATGTAGAGTATGTGTTACTTACTGTCAAATGTTTTGTATTGTAATGTTTTATCTGTTAAATGTGATAGGACCTCAATGAGTCCCTGGAAATCCTGAAAATGCTGTAGCCATGTGGTTTCTAATGCTTTTCAAATAAATCAAATAAGAAATGCAGGTGCGGGTGCCATTTCAAATGGAACATATCCGTTTTCCATCTTGGCTTCTATTAAGGGACCAGCATTTTTGTCTATCAATCATTCTCCTAGTTTTAATCCACTTTCAAACTGGTCACATAGACCGGCATACATACAGTTACATGTGCAATAACAAAAGAGGCTGTGAGAGCAAGAATGATGAGCGTTATCATTTGAGAAAGAGACAATAGACCACACTACCACCGCTAAGGTTGGCAATGGTGTTAATCAAAACAAAAGAGACGGAGCTCCACTAACCATCCAATACCATTACTGTCTGGCCTGCTTCCAGGCCTCTGAAGCTGGTGGGTAATGTACAGTTGGCCCTAGCCTAGCATAGCATGACACACGGTAATACTAATATATAGTTGGTCCTAACCTAGCATAGCATGAAGCTGGGTAATATGGGTGCATGCGTTTGGTCCGACATACAGTACTTACAGTCCGACAGGCATTAGTCCCGACACCCTACAGCTACCACAAACCCTAACCTCACAGGGAAGTCATGGAGTTCTAACCAACAACGCATGCTGGGAGCCACGGGTGAGTCTTAACCAGCCACGCATGCGTCAGACCGTTGCATGTTGGACTGGATATACAGTTGGCCCTAGCCTAGCAGAAGCTGGGTAAAGGCCTATTCATTGATAATATACATTTGGCCCTAGCCTAGCAGAAGCTGGGTAAAGGCCTATTCATTAGTCATTTGTCACCACTTTCAACCTGGCCTTCCTTGTTTTGTGCATGTCATTATACTGTAGATTGTAGAATAATAAACAAGTAATAATTAGACCCATTTCATCCCACGTACGTGGGAAATTCTGCGTTAGGGGTTAAGTGTCTTGCTCAGGGACACCTCGACACATTGCCAGGGCCAGGAATTGAACCTGGGACCTTCTGCTTCCAAAGGCGAGCACTCTATCCATTCAACATCAAAGATTTGTAAAAATGTCATGTCATCTCAGAGAGAGGCAAGACACACACTGTGTATTCTTAATATATTCTTGCGTGTACATGTGCACGCGTGTGTGTGTGTATGTGTGAATGTTTGATGAGGAAGTGATGCCTCACTGCCAACGAACAAAGCCCTGGGATTGTTAATTATTGTGAGTGCTCAAACTAAGCGGCACAAACACGGTCGTCCACCGTGGCGGCTTTACATTCTTACAGCAATTACCTAACCTCATTGTCCCATGGGAATATCACTCTGTTAATTGGTGCTGGGAAAATGGATGCACGTTCACACCTTTGGCATCAGCTATTCCGGGGCCAACGTTCAGCAAATGTAGCAGATTTCTGTGGTGAATATATTTTATATAATGCAGTGCAAACGGGTTGTACTAGACCGCCCTTGGGAATACGGTTAACTAAGTAGGCCTATGGGGTTTAAGTGGTTAAAGAATTATTCTTCTATCAACTGTTTAAATGTTTTCTCCCCTTACTTCCTTCACAGCAGTAATGAAAATGCAAATATTAAAAGTGCAGTTTTGTTTCCTACAGTGAATGAAAGAGAAGGAAGAGAAAATGAAGCTTTGTTTATACTTTGTTGTACAACGGTGCATATAACAGTCATTAAGAATGAATGAAAGGCCTCGGTTGATTTGCAGAGCAGCAGTGAAGTGGTAAGATTCATTCATTCATTCATTCATTCATTCATGCCTGACATGACACACACACGTGTCACCAGTCACCAATTAGAGTCGACTCGACCATTTGTATTTCTGGCCATTACTGTAGATAGGCTATTTTCGGCACAGCATATAAATCAGGCTGTCTTTGGCCACGAGCGGAGCAGTGGGGCTGGAATCCCTCTGTTTACCCTGCTAAAAATAGATTCCACGCATCGCTATGACGTGGCATCACCATCAGAGCCCACCGCAACCACCCATATTCTACACACACACACACACACACACACACACACACACACACACACACACACACACACACACACACACACACACACACACACACACACACACACACACACACACACACACACACACACACACACACACACACACACACACACACACACACACACACACACACACACACACACACACACACACACACACACACACACGATCGAGTCACGCCGTTATTGGTATGCAGCGGTTGGTCTCTCTCCCCCCACGCCATTGTTGCCGTTGCAGATTGTGTGAAAGAAATAAGCAGCCAGGTCTATTTAAAACAAGCACAAAAGAAGCGACTGGGCTATGCGAGTTGTGATGCGACACGTTGTGAGCTTGTGGATCAAGAAAATATCTTGGAAGAATGTGACAATTTCTTTATATTTTTGAAACATTTTAACAGCACAAATCTGGTATAGGGGGGGGGGGTCACTGGCACCAAATAGTTTAGATGTAGAGGGTGTAGGGTCCTTGGACAAATACATTATTCTGGGGGTCCTTGACATGGAAATGTGTGAGAGAATCACTGGTTTAAATGACATTAGGAAATAAGCCCAAATAAGCAAACAAGCCCAAAAATACAAAACACAACTACCAATATACTTAAGCAACTTTACAGAAAAAGAAGCCCAAGGTTGCTTGTAATAAGCAGATATGGCAACCCCCCGTTTGGATGGAGAGAATGAAGGGAGGGTGAGTAGTGGAAGGAAAGAGGAGAGAAGACGGCGGGTGGGAAGCCCAGTGAAGAAGAGAGATGTGAGGAAATATGAGACACAGCGTGACTGAAGGGTAGAGAGAGAGAAGGATGGAGGGTTTGTTCTAATGGGGGGTATGGGGTGTATCACAATACACGATATTTTTCATGCTTTTTTATGGTTCTTTTTCAAGTTACTTAACATACAACCACCTACAAGGTAACAAAAAAAGGAGTAACAGACCATTTAGACATATTCATTTGGGCTAACGAAACCGTCGTTCTACATTAGTATAAATTAAGGTATAGAATCGAAGAAAATAAATAGAAATATCTCTGAAAAGGCATATCGTGGAGAGATTGTATCGTCTCGACGATAATGGCCACGATTTCATGGCCAGTGTGGATATGATTCATTTTTTTATCCAGGCTATTGGTCAGACTGAATTAAAAACTATTTTTTTCTTTCTGGGAATCTAAAACGATACATTTGATATTCTAACAATTAAATAAAGAATTTGCCCTATTCGTCGTACGACAAAGTGTAGTTTTTTTATTTTATTTTTAATCAAACCCTGGATGGATGGATGGAAAATGGTGCATTTATATAGGTCCTTTATATCCCACAAAGTGCTTTACATAGATTGTGCAGGCTGTGCATTACATTCACCCATTCACACAAACATTCACACACTGATGGCAGAGGAAACCATGCAAAGCACCAACCTGCTCATCGGGAGCAATTAGGGGTTGAGCGTCTTGCTCAAGGGCACTTCGACACTAACTCTGGGGGAGCCCGGGATCGAACTGGAAACCGTCCAGTTGCCAAGCGGATGCTCTACATCCTAATGGATGGATGGAAAAGACAGGGGGAGGGGTAAGGAGAGCATATGGTTGGAAACGAGCTTGCGGGACAGAGAGAACGGGTGAAGGAAGGGGAGGGCGATCAATACAGTGACTCATTCTTTCTGCACAGGCTGCTTCCTAACAGCATTCATTAAAAGCAAACCTAATCATTTTGTCTCTGATAATCTGATCGCCGGGGCTTCCATCTTCATTCAGTTCCATGTGATACACATGACAATCAAACAGACTCGCCCCAAAAGAAGACTGATACGGGGTCCATTTCCTACACAGTGGTCCAGATCAGGGCTAGCCTGTCACCATTACACATTTAAGTTGACGATTAATACTAATAATTGCGATTAAGGATTCAATTGTGTATTTGGCATTAAACATTGGAAGATATGAAGAAAAAAAAGTAAGCTTCATGCATTGTAAGCTTGTAGATCAGCTATATAACATTTTCAACATGGAAACAATGACAAAATAATTGCGATTATCTCAGATAAGCCCTGGTAGTTCCCGGACACGTTGAGAAACAATGGCTTACATTCTTAGCGAAACAAAACAATATATAACACTTTAATATCCATCATTTCCCTCTATCTATGCCACCAATTATCAGCCACTATAGTACCGGTAGTGTATGTTTACCTGCAGAAACATACTGCCCTCTGGCTGTTCAGTATTGGTGATTTCACTGTGTGTTAACACAGTTTGGTAGACCTAAAAACATCACTGTCTAACCAAACAAATAGGGCCCGACCGATATGGATTTGTGTGACCAATACCGATTTTATAGAGGGGACAATCACAGATAACAGATAAGTGATTTTTTTGGGATGAAATTAAAACAGGCCTTTTTCTGTGTGGATTGTGCAAAGAATTTAACCGATTATGATTATGTAAAGGTACAGTAGCACCAATGACTTTATTCAAGACACAGAGAGAGGGCAGTGTGTTTACTGTTTCTGCAGGTTAACACGACCACGCTACGACGACTGCCGGTATAGAGCAGTGGTTTTCAACAAGTGGTCCAGGGACCACCAGTGGTCCTGAGGTTCCAGGTGGTACAAATGGTGGTCTGTGGTTCAAATGCCAAATTAATGGGCCTTGGTGTGAAAAAGGTTGAAAACCACTGGTATATAGAGGGAAGTGATGGGCTAACAGTAACAATGTATGCAGAGCGCAGATTGGTTCACAGCTTCATTCCTAAAATGTATTGTTTTATGACCCACATAATGTGAAATTCATATTTTGAGTGTTCTGAAATGAACTGGGCACACAGGACAACAATCTTAGATGCCTTTTGTCCTTTTGACAGAAACAATAATGGCAATGGCAATCAATTCATCAATTTAGCATTTGAGATTGTTTGAAACCAATTAAAGGCTGTAGTGTAGGCCTATGTATAGGAGCAATTACTGTATATCTGCAGGCTACGTTCTCTCTCATGATAACAGTCAGAAATGTGATTAGCCTACATCTCTTCCGTTTCTGTGTAGCTGTATTGCAGCTAAAGAATAGCAACACCTCTCATTCAAAAAAAGTTGGGTTATGTCATGTGTGAGGACAAAATTAAATCCCAATAGCCCCTGTGTACATTTCATCAATGTCTCATTCTTTGGTTTATAGGTTAATATTTATTATTATGCGGCAGCGACACAATCCATCCACCACTCACTCACCTGCGAAAATGCATCACACGACGTGACTGCAATCTTGTATTCAATTTTAGGGTGGGTTTCCACCGGAATGCATTATATGCATCCAATTGTTCAGGATGTGATTTCACAACCACCTTATGCAGCTATAGGGTTCACATTATAAAAAGAGTAAAATCGATGCATGTATATTGAACGGGTGTCCTGCTAGTGGTGCGTGCGTAGGCTAGTATAGGCTACCACATACCGCTTCTTGTATCATCAATCATCAAAAAATACTGCTGTTCAGTGCAGTGTAGTTATTGTTTTCTATTGGTTCCCTACGTCACGTAGCTTTTTAACTTAACGACGAAAATAGACGAGCAACAAACAAGCTCACTACCGGTTTTACACTGCCGTCTACCAACCAGTGCAGAACACAGGGCATAGTGGACGTCGATCAAGGGGAACAGCGCTCCCCAATGGAGTACATTTGCACTGCGAACTACAACATGTTGGCAGAGTTGCATTTTTTTATTCCAGAGATAATGAGATTTCTTGTTTTTCATCATAAACAAACAAAAAACACAGAACAATAACATGCACACAGATTGCCCATATATAGTATGATATTAAAACTAAAACTGGAAATAGCAATAATTCTAGTTATCTTAGTTAGAACGGTGATCAAATCGTGTGTGATGTCCAGAAATGCACCCGTTACCGGCATGGTGCAATCATGCAACCTTTTCTTAATTAGTATAATTAGCATGTACTGAGCTAGCTGTACTGTACAAAACCATTAACACACACACATGCACACCCACATTCACGGGGAAATATTACAGCTTTACCACGCTGCTGCTTCATTTGGAGTTTGGACTTGTGTCATTCCTCCTTGTTGCATACTTGCATGCCTCAGTAATATTAAACTTCTGAATTGTACGGTAGTCATTATGGCTTCTCAAAAGAACAGTGGCTACTGGCTATCAGTACTCACCCTGCCATATGGTTGTTCGCAGCCTGTTTGATAATCATTTGGGAGTACTCGGGACCAACTTCTCCCCTGACGCCACTACTGCGCACCTGCGCGCATACACATCATCATGGAATCCTCCTGATAACTGCACTAATAGTCTGTGCGTCCTCCCCTTGTCCACTACGTGGCGCTGTTTCCATGGTTATCGATTTTCAGGTTGAGATTGTTTTTTAATCCAAATCCAAATCTACAAAGTAACTACATTTTCAAATAAATGTAGTGGAGTAAAAGTACAATGTTTGGATCCGAGATGAGTAGAAGTAGTAGTATTGGAATTTGGAAATACTCAAGTAAAGTACAAATACTGTTACAATTGACTTAGTTACTTGCCAGTGCCCTCAAAATAGGGACACCAGGATTTATGTTTTAAAGGACACAATGAATGTGTTTATTACATTTCTATATATTTTTTTCTTTTTACTTCTATATATTTTTTTTGTTAAACAATGTATAAAGCCTGTACATAGTTTGTATTTTCTTCTAGAGAAAACAATGTGGAGAACACTCAAGGTTAATTATATCACGAAATGTATACTTTGTCTTTAGAAAGGTCTTTCCATCCGTTGGCATTTGGTGATGTTTTGAGTGATTTGTCTTATTACTTTTGTATGTATACGTGACAATGTGACAGATTTTATCTGATACTGCTACTTCCCTATAAGCGAACCAGACTCTGATTGACAGATAGTCACCGGGATGGAACACTATAGAAAGTGTTTTTTTATTATTGTCCCATGAAGTTCCATGAAGTCAAAATAATGTCTACACTTTTCAGCGATAACAATGTGTTATGTTATAACTTATATCTGATGTACACCAGTGACAAACTATAATTACTCTATTTAACAGCTTGAGAACGAGCACAAGAACCCAGAGATGGTCCAAGCAGTGGAAGGATTTGAGACTTGAGAGCTACTTTAAAAATGACCAGCTCAACAAGATCTACCCACTGAATACCATTGCTGAAAAGTCTAAACACAGTATATCATGGAATAGGTAGTGTTTTTTGTATTTAATTTGTAATGCTACTGACGTTTGTGCACAGCAACACTCTTGAAACTATAAGATTGCATTGTGGGTTTGAGCTGAAAGGCCCTTTTTTATGTCATATCAAGTAATTTTAATTCAAGTGGCAGATGCAAAAAAATATATATATATATATATTTTATATATTTAAATTAAATAGTCTTTAGGGGCATGTCATGCGATCTACCTGCACAGCCTTTGTGATCTACTGGTAGATCGTGATCTACCTTTTGGGCACCCCTGGATTAGACAGTAATAGCCAGGCCGTGGATGATGACTATTCCACCAGCATCAAGCAACGACATACCGATGTTCTACCGATTTACACCAGACTGTACCCTGTACCCAATGACTGCTGCTGAAACTGCGAAGGGGAAAGAAGCAACCTGCACTCTAACGAACATAGCACCACAATTAGCAACAGCTAATTAATAAGACTGGAGCTAAAAGGCTGAGCACCATATTTTTACAAACAAGCAGGAAGGAATAAAACAATGCCGTGAAATGACGGCGTACTTGGTGACTGGGGTAGTGCAAGGGGAGAGCTGGTTGGAGGCTGGGAAATGAGTCAATGTGCCCAGATATTGCTGGTCTGCTTTCTGCTGCAAAACAGTATATTTTTAAAGCCTTTCATAGAAATAATGAGAAGAATAACAAAGTGGTTGAGATGAGCCAGAGTGAGCTGGGAATGGGAAACAACTCCAAGTCAATGATCCCAAATGTTTCTGGTCTGCTTTCTGCTGCAAAATATATAAATAATACAAATTTTATATATATATCATGGAAAGAATGAGGCTGCTTTCGAAGTGGTTGATCTGAGTGTGGCTGATCTGGAGCACTGGCTTTCCAAAGTGTACCAGAGTGCAATTGTAGCACAGTGTTTGGATGGACTATAAGGCGCAGTGGGGAGCAGAGCCAAGCAGGGCCAGTCGTTAATCTCAGGAGGACCATAATTTAGTTTGTTACAGCTGTGTTGCTTATACTCGACCATCTCAAATCAGCTGTAGTTGTTGTTTAAGGACACAATTAATTTGTAATTACACATTTTTTGTTAAACTTGTGTTTAAATTTAAAGCCTGTACATAGTTTGTATTTTCTTATACAGAAAATAGTGTAGAGAACACTCAAGGTTCATTATATAACGAAATGTGTACTTTGTTTTTAAAAAGGTCTTTCCATTTGTTGGCAAAAGTTTGGTGATATTTTGAGCACAATGGTACTTTACTTACTGTAGGTAAAACATTTGAGTACTTTTTTCCACTACTGTTGACCACAAAGAGGCCTGAGGGGAGAATTCAGAACCATGGACAGCGTACATCCCTATGGTTGGCTCAACTTGGCTGTGTTGAAACTTCAGCACCAGAGACAGCGCACAGCCCCCAGATTATTGAAACCTAATGCGCCACGTCTCTGCGTACGTGTGTGCATGCGTACGTGTGATTACGGTTGTAATGCACGTAACTCGAGTACCGTCTGACCCACCGACTTCACATTCGACACACGCGTTCCACACCCTCACAGGGAGTGCAGTGCCAGGTATCGAGTCGGTCGGACCCACGGTTCTCCAGAACCACCACAAAAGGCTCTGGTCAGGCCTGCCAGTATGCCTAATGAGGCCAACTCCTTTCACCTGTGCAATTTCCAGCCTCTGCCTCAGCCAATTGAGGCTCAACCAATCAGGCTCTGCCAGTGGGCCGAATTGATTGCCAAGTACACTTTTCACAGTCAGTTTGAAGTCTTCACACACAGATCTCTATGTGGGACACCAGCTGACAGTTAAAACAGGTGCTATGACAACGTATATCATTAGGTTCCCAAGTTGCATCGTTCCCAAGTAGGCCAGTGGCCGACTGCGACGGGCACGTACAGGTCTAGTTATCAAAAATGGTGCAAACCCTTGTGTTGAGCAAGACACAACGCCAGCTACAAGTAGTCAGTAGTTTTTCCACAAAGAAACAGACCAATGCTTGCACTTGCAGTTATCTAAAGGCTTGGTTTATTGGTTCAGAACAATATTATCATTCCAGTGAAAGTCACATCAAGTAAGTAATAGCAAAGTGCCTGGAAAAGTGCATGGCCAAATTAAACGGTGCAAAAAACGCCATGCGTGTCTATAAGCATTATCAGAAGTTATGCTGTTTGTGTCTATTGAAAACGTGTGCTGGTTTAGATTTTACAAATGGTTCTGATAGAAATCAAGAGGGTTCAGAACTTTTGCAAATTCTCTTTGATTTGGAATATAGAGCTAAGCCATGGAATGTAAAGTTGATGAAAAAACAAAAAACATAAAAAAGGCAATTTAATTCAAGTAGGTTCTCTTCAAGTCATGTCATTTGGACAAAACGGTAAAAATTGAGATTTATACCAATGAAAATATTTTAAAATGCACAACAAAGTAACAAACTTAAGTATAAAAACATTAAATAAAAACAATGTCAATGACAATGTTTACTCAAAACGGAAATGGCAGTTTTATTTTTCAGGTGGATCGGATGTCTGCTAGATAGTTATTTATCATTCATGTTTAAACTGAAACATTATAACACTACATTGTCAACCTGAAAATGGCCAATAAAACATTTAATATTAAATAGTGATTACAAAAGTAAACGACTGTACAAATCTGTGTATTACTAAAATATACTCCAAAGATTGTGATATCTTTCCAACATATAAAAAATATCCCCGAGTAATAATAAGTAATATGTATCAAAAGATACCATGGACTTTTTTTTTTACAATCTATAATACAGAGGACTGAAAAACAATCTGTGCTGCATATAAAACTATTGCTTAATTTATACTTAGTTGCATGCCAATGATGCAAGACGGAAATAGCAGATCTACAAGCTCACAACATGTCGCATTGTGACGTGTTGTGAGCTTGTAGAGTGACGCATGATCAACACACAACACCTGCGCACAACTAAGCAAAAATCATCCACACCAAGCATCATAACTATAACCATATCTTTTAAAACACTGGTTCCCAAAAAAATACATTCCCCCAAAAAGCTAAAATTTTCATTCATTAATACAGAAGTAAATGATTTTTCATAAATTAGAAAAGTTAGTTTAAGAAGATAGCCGATCTACAAGCTCATAAACGCGCTGCGAAGTGGCACGTTGTGAGCTTGTAGATCTTCTATTTTCAGTAGTTTCGGTCACGGGCTAAAAAGTTTGGGAACCACTGGTTTAAAACATTATTCTAACTCAAGTGGATGGCAGATAATAAATTAGAGCCCGTTTCTGCCTGAGGGCAGTGGGGAAAACATTGGGTTTCTGCTCTATACGTAAACTAAAGTGTCTTGAGACAACTTGTTATTTGGCACAATAATACTTTTTAATTTAATTAGTGGCAGTGGATGCTCACTCAACGATCATTATAGTTAAGAGTCATCGTGCTCGGTGGGGATGGCCAAAACGCAGTACGTAGAACATAACGTAGAAAAGACAGACAGACAGACAGAGCTATACGTTGGCGGAGGAGCGCAGAACGTGGAATCTCTTCAGAGTCATGCGGATGGAACCCAGCTCACGGTTTACTCTCTCCAGACGATTCTCTAAGGCCACCTGTGGAAGCATTGTCCGTTTAAGATGGAACAATTAAGCCACCTAGCTTTATTTTAGGAAAGGCTAAGGCAAAGGCTAAATTTATGTAATTTAGATAGCATATTATGTAGACATAGCACTCTATATGCGCTACTGTATGCCAAATTGAAGTGGACTCGGCCCCAGACTAAAAAACGTCTGGGTTTCCGAGACTACTGCAAATGCAATCTGGGAACTCATCTGCAAAAAAGAAGGAAAAATGTTTCCTATTCATTTGCCTCTGGAGGCATCGCCCAATTTCCTGTGAGAGCGGATGTCGGCAGTACACACTCCTTCAGCCCTCCTCTACCAGTGGTGCAGAATAGAACAAAGAGATAGCTAGTAGAATACTCCCCACTTCCTTTTTTCTAATCCCACTATTTTGCATTTTTTCACACAGTGTCAATTATCTAATGTAATCCTGGGCGCTATACTTCCTCTGCCAACCTGGGGAGAGCAACAGACTGACATGTTTCCTTCAATGCATGAGGAGTCCAAGCCTCTTCTTTTCACCTGACAGGGGGGGGGTTCCCCAGTTGGACGTATCATGTGGAAGGAACGTTTTATTCCAACCAATTCCTTTCCCCTCCATCAGGCCAGGGGGAGGCAGTTTAGAGACCAGGATTACTGCATGTTTTCTGTGAGGGTACCTACCGTAGGGGACATGGGGAGAACATGCCAACCCCACTTAGGGCACTGATGACACGGACAGAACACGCCTCCAGCATTTACCGCGCCCCCAGCGGGAATCGAACCCAACTTTTCTAGCTGTGAGGTGACAGCGCTACCAGCTGTGCCACTTTTGGTGTGGTTTTTGTCACATTATATGTATATATAGTATATATGCACATCACATAGGTGAAATTCTTCCTCTGCATTTTACCCAACCTATAACTAGGAGCAGTGATTTCATTTACCCATCCTATAACAACTAGGAGTAGTAAGCAGTCATTCTACGGCACTCTGGGAACAATTATGAGTTAAGAATCTTGCTCAGGAACACACATCGTACCTGGGACAACCAGGTGCCTCCTGCTCCCCAGGTGGGCTCACTAACCACTCAACTATGGTCGCCCCTTGTGTTAAATTCATAAACTACACAGTGAAATCTATGGTGTTAAAATGATACTTTGAGTTATAGTTAGGATGCGTGTGTGTGTGTGTGTGTGTGTGTGTGTGTGTGTGTGTGTGTGTGTGTGTGTGTGTGTGTGTGTGCGTGCGTGTGTGCGTGTTCTTTTGGGCACATTGCGGAGGCACAGCGGTGACAGGAGCGCAAAAATGAATTATCTGACGAATATGTGTTTAATTTTGAAGTAGGCTATTTAAACGAGATGAAGAAAGTCCCCACTCGGATCCCCACACAGTGACAGCGCTCCATACACAAACAGACAATATTCTGTACACTGCAGTGTTTTTAATGTTTCCTTAAGCAATTGATTAATGTGCTCGTCTGACCATATTTGCACTGCTTAAAATATGCCCTCTGTCTCCAACTGTGTTTACTCCTCATGCTCACATTTAATTTCCTTTATTTGATGCAGACTGCATTCACACCTGCAGTCAATCAAAGTCAGGTGCGCTTGGAAGCGAAGCGAAACCCCTGTTTTCTTTGGCGAACTAGAATGCGATTGTGTTTGATCCGCATCAGAAAGGCGACCTTAGTCATCATAGGTTAGTTTTTATTTGGTTTTTCTCAGTGAAAAAAGTTTTAGTCAACGAAGTCAACACTACCCATTATAACGACAACTCTGAAGTCTGAATCTGTCTTGAGACGATTGCAAATGTGAGCATTCCCCTGAGCTCTTACCTCATCTAAGCGGGTCTGTAAACTCACTCTGCTTCCAGCCCCTGGGATCCGGCTCAGAGCTGCTTCAATCTGTTCAGCACACACAGGACAGATAATGTCGTTGCTGTCGGGCACAAACATCAACTTGACGTAACATCTTTTCGAAATTGAATGCTCCCGACCCACCATTTCCCAAATGGTGGGTCGGGACCTATTTGTGGGTCACAGACCAATTTGTATGGGTCACGACTCGAGTATGTTTAGATGTTTTTAGTCGACGAAAACAACACTGGTATGGAATTCTTTATTTGTACACTCTCAGTGTTAATGGGGGTCTTTGGCCTAATAAAATTAAATATCCAAAAATTGGACGGCAGTAATAACTCTTAAGGCTCATACATACTCCAGTTTTAGGTGATTAGGTTATCACCTAAAACTGGAGATAATGAGTCGAGGCCATCATACTAGCGGTGATGTCCTTAAGCATAAACCCCACCTCCCTCTGGTTCAGATACTAAACCCCACCTGTGCATGCAAAACCAAGGGGACCGCCCACCCAACTTCTAGACCAATCAGTGAACGAGGTGATAGCCCAGAGTGGAAGCGCTTGTCGGACAGTAAAAACAAAGAGATGTGCCAGGGTCCGCGGTGATGGCTGATAGTTTTCTAACCTTTAGAAAACTATACCGCGGTGATAAGCTATCACCTCAAACAGGAGCATGAATAGGCCTTTACCTGCAGCTTCTCCTGTGTGAGCTCATCCAGCAGCCTCTCAGCATCAGCCAGCGAGTGGAGTCTGGCCGGGAGGAGCAACTCCTCACATGAGTCCAGCAGCTCCCGTCCACTGCCCAGCACCACCCCCTGGTGGGCTGACACCACAATGACACGTAGGGCCGTTTAAAAAAAAAAAAAAACAGTGTCAGTCATAATAGATTGTGAAAGGCCTACGGTGCCTACCTGCCCCCTGCTCAACCCAGCCCAGCTGGGAGTTGGTGTCAGTGGGGTTGACACTGCCAGAGAAGTCAGCTGATGAACTGCACGACTGAAGCAAGTCTGCATGGGGAGGAAAGGCCACAATCTTACATTCATGCTATATATAATATATTCCTGTTGATTGTGTGTGTGTGTGTGTGTGTGTGTGTGTGTGTGTGTGTGTGGCACTCAGAGTGTACAAATGGAACCAAATGGACCATAACAGGTCCATTTGGTTCCATATGTACTCTCTCAGAGTTAAGTTGACATTGATTTTACGATATAAAAATTATAATAAATCGACGTCCCAGATATAAATGGCATTAACTGGGGGTCAGTAGCCTATGCATGTCAAACTGGACATCCTTCAAATTAAAATGATGAGAATCACTGCTAGAGCACTGCCATATCTTTTCAAATGGGGTCTTGCCCTGAAAATGAATTAATTTCAAGAGTGAAAGATCTATAAGGGTCCATTTGGTTACCAACTCTCCATCATTTAGCTGGGGGCCACCTCAAGGACCACTGGTGGTCCCCGGACTACTGGTTGAGAACCACAGTTCTACATCTATTCTAAGCTTAATACATTTATTAATTTTTCTTTTTTAAATTGCACGCATGGACTCGGCCCCCAGCCGAGCTGGTACCCTAGTTAAAATACGGTATGTCCCTTGAGGAAAATGAATTGGGGAACCCTGACATACAGTGTATAAATTAAAACTGTAATAATATAGAGGCTGTATGCGCATGCGGGAACTGAGTGGCAAAAGTGGCCTTGACAGCCCTGAGCCCATACATCCAAAAAGGAAAGTCCTATCTGATTGTATTAAACGACGTTAAACTCACTTTGTCACTTGATTTGCCACTCACTTTATGCATGCACATACCCTCTATACTTTGTGGCATTCAGCACGTTTCAAGCCAAGCAGCTGGCCTGTGATTCCACAGGGCTAAAAAAAGCACACGGCAGATACTCAAGAGACTGAGCAAGAGTTCTCACCACAGCGATAAATAACAGTCCAATCGGCATAAAAATGAAAACGTGCATTTGAAGTAATTCCGCCTAGGTTTAAAGTAAAGAAACGTGGAAACCCACTCCAGCAGACTGCCTCAACGACCGCAACGTTTCGGCCATCCAGCCTTATTCTTTGACTGAGAAAGGGAATGAACTACAGTACATTACCTTCATCTTTTCTTGATGCTGTAAAGTGGAGTCTCTTCCTGGGGCTGGCACTGTGGAATGAATGACGTCTCTGATCTAGTGGCACATCTAACCTGCAGAAAGAGATATGACATGATATCGTTGCTGTAGGGCTGAAACCTATCATCTCCATATTGGAACTTTTTAGCGACCGTACTGACGACCTTAGTGGACACTTTTTGAGTGGTGCAACCACTCCATTAAGTAGCCATGTGTGTCTGTCCCTGGCTGGCTAGCCTGGGGTGCTTTCTATGGCATAGGCAGCTCCCGGCAGGATCCGCCAGGAGAATCTAGACGCAGCTGCGTGACATAAGACTAATTAATTAGAGCGACAGAGAGAGAGAGGAGTGTGTGTGTGTGTGTGTGTGTGTGTGTGTGTGTGTGTACGTCAATTTAACAATGGTGCAGATGATCAGGAATCAGCAGAGAGTGACCGACGTTTGCAGTACTGTATGCAGAATTGAAGTGGACTTTTTTTCTCCCTGGAAATAAAAACGTCTGGGTTTCCGAGGCTACTGGCTGGCTGTTTCTGTCCCTGGCTGGGTTTGTCCGAGCACGAAAATTGCGTTTGGTTGGTTTTCACAACCAAGTGTCATTGTTGCACAGCCTAACACACACATGATGATTTCGGGTGTGACGTGGTCTCAGGTTTGGGTCTCTGGTGAGGAGACAGGCAGCAGAGTTTGCGAATACCGGTACTGTAGTTTGTAGTGTCCAATGTTAGCAACACTATGAGAGGCTCACCTTTTCTGCAGGTGTTGCTGTCTTGGCAGCTGTCCAAGTGCAGTGGAGTAGTTCTCCGTGGGACAACGTTTGGGACTGGATCTTGCAGACAGAGGCATAAGTAGAGTTTCTCTCTTGGCTGCCAAACAGAAACCAAAGGAAAAATGACATTAAAAAACAAGTAGCTTATTTTTATCATTCTAAAGCCTAGTTCAGACCTAAGGTTTGCGACGAGCCGAGGTGAAACCACTGCAACGTTCTAGAACGGTTTCATCGCGTTGAACTACGCATAATAAAACGTTAGAAATCAAGATGAAATACCATTGTGCCCAATACCTGTGCTACTGTATCATCGTATTAGAATCACAGCCAGGTAGGGGTAACTGAACAAATCCATTTAGTGTAATTGACCATTTGAGATTCCGCCGGTCGTTAAATTAATGGGAATGTATTAGGAATGTGACAAAAACAAAAGGGAGAAAATCACTCCGTTAAGTGGTTAAGACTAATCAATATAGGTGATTATAAAGATGTAATTTGTTTCACATCAGATTCATTGATATAACAAAAACAAATCACACCCATGTGAAGTGAGGGGCGCTCTTATCATCTTATCATCTCATCTGGACAGTCACAATTTGCGTCCTCACTTTTCTATAGTGGATATTTTTGTCTCCATGTCTTCATATATGGAGACGGACATATATGGAGTGTGTCACGAGGCGTGATGTCACGCCTGAACTTCTGAACAGAGAGTGAGAGAGATGCGGGGGGGTTACATACTCGGAGTAGCTGGAGGCAGGCTGTGATGATGCGGGGGTAAAGACGACGATCTGTGGCCTTCTGGAGACAGGCTCCGCTGGGGTCTCAGGAGCGCTGCTGAAGAAACGTTATAATAGTTAACGAAAACTAACGAACTAAACAAACTAAAATTGAAAAAAAAAATAACAATAATCTGTTAACTGAACTAAATGACTATAGTTACTGGTACGATAAAAAGAAGAAAAAGAACTACAGGTACACACAATAATATTGTGTGTTTACAAAACGAACTGAAATTATAGAAAATAAAATAGTTTTTCTCGTCACCAAAGTGAATATATATATCTTTTTATCTTTTGTTGAGTTTTTATTACACAATAGGCCTACTTACTTTACTTTACTAAACTAAAACGAACACTAAAAACTGTGTCTAAAAAATGTAATAGGGAAAAAACAAGCAAACCCGCTGTAAAACACAAATTAAAACTAACTGAATTAGAAGAAGAAGAAAAAAGTAAAAACAAACTACAACTAAACTATTATAACCTTGCGCTGAAGCCCTCTCTGGAGAGAGGCTCCTCTGGGGTTTCAGGGGTGCCGCTGAAGCCCTCTCCGGAGAGAGGATCCTCTGGGGTCTCAGGGGCGTCGCTGAAGCCCTCTCTGGTCCATCGTGACGACACCTGACCGCTCTGGTCGCTCCTTGCTCGGGTCCAGCGCTTCCTCTAACGAGCTCGTCCACGTAGGCGTCCGCTCCCACTGCCGCCTGCTCCTGGATGGGCTCCTTGTGCTTGCGTTCCACAAGGCCCACCGTGGTCCTCTGGCTGCCCCCCCCTGCGGAGAGAAGACCCACACAGATTGTAGACGAGGTCTTATAAACCTGAGGCCGATTCTACAAAATGTCTTCTGAAAAACGTATTGTTACTATGTCAGCAGTGAACGTAAACGCAGCAATTCCACATGAGGGTTTAGGCTGGACTTGTACTTAGCGAATCAAGAATAGCCAATCTAATAAGCTGCCCAACGTGAGCCTGAGGTCTTTATTAGTTTTTTTTGTTTTGTCCGTGTGAGACGCTGCACGTAACAAAGTATATCAAGTCCTTTAGTTGATGAGATCATAATGGATAAGTGGTGTTTGGATCCCAGCCCATTAATGGGGGTAGAGGAAGTGCTCTTACAGGGGGCTCGGCTCTGCGTGGACCTGGTCTCCTCCAGCTCTATCAGAGCCCTCAGCATGGGGGTCTGGTTGCTGGATCTGTCTCTCTTTCCGGCCTCTCTGAGCCCGCAACCACCACCACCGTGTTCCTGAGGATGACTCTGCAGTTTGTCTGGTGGCGATGAACACCTGCAGAATGGCAGGTTGGTGGATTAATCATTGTGTCCGGACAGTGTTCAGTGGATCGAGCTTGCAGATCTAAACTTGCAGTAACTAAGTACATTACAGTACACTTTTTTAATACTTTATACGTCTGCTCCACTACATCTCACAGCTTCTTTTTTTTACCCCGCTACAGTTATTTGAACACTTTAGTTCAATGCTCTTCAGTTTAATTTAAATGCTCACACCTAAAAGAAAAAGCTCTAGATCTAAAAGATCTACAAGCTCACAATAATATCTCAATTGTACACATTGTGAGCTTGTAGATCGGCTAGTTTCCAACACTGTCTGAAACGTTACTGAAACATTACCTCCTATTGCTGCCACCCCCCGATGAGTCCACCAAGCCTCCTGAGCCAGCTGATTGGTCACATTGCAGATATGGTGACCTCCTGTAGCCGTTCGATTGGTTAGTCTGAGCGAACGGCGACCTCCTGCCACTCTCTGATTGGTCGGTTAGTCGACGAGGAGACCTCAGACCGCCGGCGGGGTCTGCCTCCGTCTGGTGTTTGCTTGGGGACTGTAGCAAGTCAGGGTGGTGGAAAAGACTGGCGACAAGTTAAAAATACTTTATTGTCCAATACGCAACATTGCTAATTACAAAATAATAATGATGTACACCTACAGCAAAATATACTTTTTTATAATGACAAAGTAGTGTCACCCAATAGCACAGTAGCTACGACGAGACTGGATCGTATTATATACTGCATCATATTATAA
Organism: Protomyctophum bolini; assembly: GCF_963924005.1. NCBI lineage: Eukaryota > Metazoa > Chordata > Actinopteri > Myctophiformes > Myctophidae > Protomyctophum > Protomyctophum bolini. The sequence goes on from NC_137883.1 coordinate 14,011,656, forward strand.
TTAATTCCCATGAATTTAAACTGCTTGAATACATTTTTGACTGTAAATGTTTGTATGGTCAAGTTGTAATGTGCAATTTGTTAACACACTATGTAAAATGTATTATTCTAGTATGTTCTACATACTAACCAGGTGAAGAAATCACAGATTGAGGACTTTATATGAAATATCCAACACCGAAGTTGCTTCTGAACATACAGTAATTGCTAGTTTGGCCACTTAAAATGCTCTAATCTTAATATAATATCTGAAAATACAAGCTCTCAATGCGTTGAAAGCTTGTAGGTCGGCTATTTTCACTGTGAAACATGCTTTCATAGAACGACAGAAGATATGCTGGCTTCTATGGAATCCAAATGACTGAGAACTTTAATCCATACAGGAGGTGAATATACATTTTGACATCCTTGATGCTTACCCGGCCCCAGAGGGCTTTGTGCTGTTATGAGGGGCGTGGTGGCGTGATCTGGCCTGGTTCTCATGCTCCAGCTGTTTGATCTGAGACTCCAGCTTGGAGATCACCCTGAGAATACAACAGAACCGCCAGATTAACACTCATCACGTTTCATTATCACCCCGAGAACAGAACAACCAGATTAACACTAAGAACAGAACAACCAGATTAACACTCATCACGTTTCATTAGGGGCTGCAGGCTTCACCTCGAGAGCATCAGTGCACCCCGTTACTTTTGCAAATCGACTCACTTTTTATTTTATTCAAACTTTCCGTTCCGTTTTGGCAACTTATACAAACACTATTAACACATATTTTTTACAACTGTTTATTTTTTTGTATTTTCATTCTTTCAGCCGTTTAGAAAAAAGCTTTGAACTTAAAACTAAGCAGAATCTAAAAATAAATAAAAAGCATAAATCAAGATACACATATATATTATATATATTATATAACATTTTTGACTCACCTTTTCAATTCCGATATCTGGTCAATGGCCCGGTGATGCTTGTCCTCTGCCGATACTAGGCTGTTCTGTTGGGTACAGGTGCAGTGAACAACATAAAGAGTGAACATCCACATAATGTGTGCCTTTTACAACAGGATTATGTTTGAATTACGGTAGTTCATTTCTGACCTTTGTATGAAATACAATTACTCCATCAATATTAACAACAATAATAATTGCGACCGCAAGTCGCATTTACTATGAAAACATACATTTCCCATCAGTTAGTTAGTTTGTCACCCCCAGGCATGAGCCTATATGGTCAGCGTCTCTACATCTGACCTCAAACCCTTATGTCAGAACAGGTCAGCTCCATATGGAGATCTAAGGGTGGCAGAGGGGGCAGTATCTTGAGTGTACAGGGTTTGATGAGAGCCCAGGTAGGGTCGGGCCTTAATTTTCGGGCCTGTTGAGAACTCTAGTTTTCGCCGGCTGCCGGGCGCGGCTGCACTAATAACTTTGGAGCAGGCCAGTCTAGAGTTTAAAACGGACAGGTATCAGTCAAAAGGGAGACATCGAAGGAAGGATGAATGGGGAAGGATCAACATAAGGAATGTCCATATATGACCATGCCTGGGGGGACTAACAAACTAACTAACTGACTGACGGGAAATGTACGTTTTCATAGTAAATGCGACCTGTGCTCGCAATAAATTATTGAATAGTTACCTTAACCCCCCCATGGACTTTCTTCAGAGAGTCATACTCCCCCAGCAGCTGAGAAAAGCAGATATTTTATTCAAACTTAGTTTTAAGTTCTGAGTTATAATGGCCTATAAGAAAGAGATATAGGCTTAAATAGTCCCAACTGCACTTTTTCCACTTCCATCGTTTGGGAATGTCCAAATGTTTCCACATTTTGGATTATGATAAACTTTCATTACTTTTATGAGTTAACATTACACCGTCTCCATCTTTATTTATTTTAAATGATGTGTCCCAGCTACAACAAAACGGTACTCGCATGCGCGTCGTCTTTGCCGATTTAACAGCGTCTAAGAAGATGGTTGCTACGTGCTACGTGGTGGAAACCTCCTCATACTTGAACATTTGCCAATGGGCTCTAACCTTTTAAGATATAGTTTACCTAGAAATGTCAACGGCGAGATAGCTCACTAGTTTTGCATGGGGTCATCATCCCTATGTTCCCCAGGTTCTATGTTCTACAGGTTCTATGTTCCCCACTTACCTTAGGGTTTAAGTTTCTGGTTTAAGGACTTCAGTGTTTTGTACTATACAATTGTATGTATAAGTACAGAACAAAGAATGTTTGTTTTTGCCATCTTTGTTGAAGAGTCTGAGCAATTATGTTTTAGTTTAGTTTATGCCAGTGTTAATTTTTAGTTGGCTAAGGGCCGATTCATACTCCTATTTTACCGCTGTAGTGCCGAAATTATTTCGGCTCGTCCGAAATTTTTAGTAGCACCAAAGAGCCGAATTTAGGACGGTACCCACCCCCCGAACCTCAAATGACATCAAATTGTAGGCTCTACAGAGCCGAACCGACTTTTTTCGCCTCTAAAATAGAGTATGAATCCTACCTCCTAAGACTTGATAGTTTAAGTAGCCTAGGCAGGCCTAAAGTTCAATGGATTGTTCAAAGACTGAGCTTAAATCAGAATTTGCTACTAAAAGTAACACACTTAAGACTAAGTTGCTAAAATAATTTTAGTCTTACTAGAATTACTAGGTTAGGGTTAGGTTTATTCTAAGTTGGGAACAAAGAACCTTTTTTGCATGGTGGGGAACATAGAACCTGACATAGGTACGCTCCCTTTTGCACCAGTCTTGCTCAAATTTAGAAATGAGATCTCATTGTGTCTGAATCTAGATTGTGATCTTTTTTTCGATTAATTGTGCAGCACTATTAGGAGACCAGCAAAGCAGACTCACATCCTGCAGCATCTTGTACTCCCGCTCCCTCCTGACCTCCTTGTCCCGGGCTTCCCTGCAGGAAGGGATGGACCACATGAAAACCACATGTTACGGTTATTGTGGCAATTTTTTGTAATAATTACAATTATTATCAAAATGTAACTTTTATTTAGCATTTGAACACCCAGCATCCCTATTCAGGGGAGGGGGGGGACGTTAGCCAAAGATAGGCTATTTGTGGTGAATCGATTTTTGTAGAGTGAAATAAGAGCATACCATATACTTTACAGAGAATTTGCAGCTCAACAAAAGCCCATTCATCCTAGTCAATGACGGAGGACAATTTCACGATACATTAAAATCTCTGCGATATGATTACTACGAGTGTTTTTTTTGTATCAGGATAAGCGTGACAACGATCGTCGTCCCATCCCTACCGGCAGGCGGCCTGCGCCGCCTCCTCCAGCTGGCGGACGCGGCTCTCCAGGCGGGCGGCCGAGGCCTCCCTCTCTGCGCCGGACCGCTTGCTTTCCTCCAGGCGCTGCTGCAGGGATTTAACCGTGGCCACCGCCACGGCGTAGCGCTCCGGCCATTCCACCTGGCAAGGAGGAGACGTCACGTAAACCACTCTCATTGACTGAAAAATAGTGGATATCTAAAGTGATATTCTGTCCAAAACAGAACTCATTCTGATCATTATCTACATAACAAAGAGATTAGAATGCCACAGGCCTTGTACAATGTACATCCCAAATAAAATAGTAAAATTGTCCAAGGATCTAGAACATTGTTACCAGTTTCTTTTCCAGTGTGAAATTCTTGCCCTCTAGTTCCTGGATATGACTGGCAGCTTCAGCCAGAGCTCGCTCTAAATGCTCACACCTAGAAGGAGAAAAATAATTGACACTTCACCATACCAAAATAGCTGATCTACAAGCTCACAACGTATCTCAATGTGATACGTTGTGAGCTTGTAGATCAGCAATATTTTTTTAGCCACCATCACACAACGTCTTTATAGCCAGGAATTCATGCCCAAACAGACACCTTTCTCGGAGGGCCTGGTTGCTCTTCTCCAGGTCTTGGGGCAGGTCTCTGAGGTTGAGCTTTTCTCGGAGGGTTTGGATCTCAGACTCATAATAAGCCCTCAGATCATCCACGTGTCTGTAGTGCTTCTCTCTAAGGTTCTGCCTCAGCCTACGAGGAGAGAGAGAGAGAGAGACAGAGAGAGAAAGAGGGGGGGTGGATGGATGGATAAGAAAATGACTTTTGCAGGAATAGACAGTGGTGGAAAAAGTACTCACTGTCACTTATTTTACTTAAGTGAAAGTATCCATACTGCAATGTAGATATCTCTGCTGTCTGGAAGAAACCACCTAACTCCAAAATGTTCCCTTTTCAGGAAATTAAGAAAACCTTATATTTTGAAAACAAAGCAATACTGCCACATCAAAGTTGGTGTTGTGACTTATATATTGTCAATTACTTGCATAAGAGTGTTGAGGTGGTGGAGTTAGTTGCTTTAGCAGACAGTTTGAGGGTCCAATGGAGTTAAGAGGTTTAGTCCAAAGCGGTTTTTTTACTACTTTCCATTGGTTCAATATCTTGGAAACGACACACAGACGTAAAGGGTGATCATAATGTTCAATAGCACTGATTTGCAGAATGACCCGTTTCAAAAGTTCTCAAATGGCATAAGGTGGTTATAAGAGGCTTGCTACATTACACTCACAGAGAAAGGGCAACAGGATCTCCCGATAGCGAAGACCTCTCCATGTGCTGACTGGGGCCAGAGATGGACTTCAGCTTCAGCGTGCTGGTGAGACTGCCCTCCTCCTCGCTGACCCTGGCCGTAAAGGAACAGGGGGTCTGGTCCTTGTCCCGGGAAGCGGACTGCTGCGACGGGTGTGACCAAGGGCTCTGCACCTTGGTAGCGGACAAGGTTAATACAGTTAACTAAAACTAAATAAAAAAACTAAATTGCATTTTTTTTAAAACACACATTTTCGTTAAATGAACTAAATAAAAACTACAATCAAAAACGATAACTAGCTGGAACTGTATTGTGTGTTTACAAGGGTACAGGCTTTACTTCCGACACTATTATTGGTCCGACAGTCATTAGACCGACAACCTACCTCAAACCCTAACCTAACCATAACCGCAAGCACGGTTCGAGCGCTAGTCCGACCACTGTTCCCGCATGTCGGTGTTGTCGGACTAATGCTCCGGAATTACCATCGGATCAATAACTGAATACATTTCCAAATGCTATCGTTTGTTACGTTTTTATTACACAACACTTACCTATTCAATCCTGCACCTGACAAATAACCCAAAGTATAAAAAAAACTAAAACTAAATAGCATTTCCAAAAACAAAAACTAATAATAACTAACTGAATTAGAAGAAAATAAAACATTCAAAAAGAACTAACACTAATCAAAAAAATGGAAAATCCAAAGCTATTTTAAAACCTTGGTAGGGGAGAAGCTGGACATGTTGGAGGAGCAGTCTGTGTCTCCGGGGTTGTTGGCGCTGTCGGGGCTGACAGGGGTCCCGGGGGTCCCGTGCTTCGGGTAGAGGTGATGAGCCGCCTGCGCGGGGAAGGAGGGGCTGCTGACGTTGGAGGGAGACGTGACGCCGGAGGTTCGCTCTGACTGGCGCATGTGAACGGCAGGGTCCAGAGTTAATGCCTGCTGCAATGCAAACAAAAAGAACATGTGCAAGTTATGAGAGCTATGCTGCCTATAAAGAGTCCATTCACTGTACGTGTGTGTATAATGAGAACGATATATCGCTTTGGCTGATATATCAGACATTATTTTACTTTTTGAATGACGTCAGGCAATTATGCCGCTGATGTGTCCCGATTTTTAACCACTTTCAACCTGTTTTGGGCAAAATGTTTTCAAAAATGTCATAAAGTTAATGCTTATTTTGAGTTTGATTGGCTATTTTGGAAAGGATTTCAGTAAGTGGTTAAATAAAATAGAATATATATATTTTTTTCCTTTCTCATGTCTTTCTTTTTTTTTTAACAAAATATCAGTGAAAACATTGGTAATCTGTGGTTTAGTACTCTCTGGCGTGCATTACCTGCGGTGACAAAGGACTGGATGTGCCGGAGCCGTCCCAGTCAGTGTGCTTAGGCTCTGGTTTCTGCTTGTTCTCGTAGATCTGTCTCAGAGACAGCCGAGGCTCTTGAGGTGGAGTCTGTAGGAGATATGACACCAGCGTTTAAGGCTTTGGAAATGACACGTCCATCTATTTCACTCGACGGTTTGGCAGGCAAGTAGCAATCAATTGTTGTTCCTTTTCTGTTGTGGCTTGTTTGATGCAATTAACCGATTCCATGCCACCATTGACACCGGTGCTGTGCCAACAGAATGGCCGAAAAAGGCCACGAAGAAGACCACGTGGGCCGGCTCCGTAAACCGGGAGGAGTAATCGGCCATTTTTGAGCCACCGCGATCACCTTCTCTAGCGTCAGAAGCACAGTAATATGCTAACCGGGACATTGCGATAATTTTTTATTGGGCTCCTAACATCGTCCCTCACCTCATGTCATCGAAATCCAAGAAGTGTTTTCTTTCTCGTAATTGAGGTGATATCACAGTTAACGAGTTAAGACATCCAGTATATGGCATAATCAAAATACACAGTTCTCTCAGAGAACACATGAATAATACTAGTAGTAGTTTTCCATTATTTACACCTACCAGACTCATGGACACCTCCTGCAAAAGGAGGTACGCGCCGCTGTCAAAGCTATCCGGAAGGGGACGATAGATCTCATTCTCATTCAGACGCCAATACGTCAGGCCTGGGAACAAATGAAACACATAGCATCATTTAGCCTAAATTATGTCATGGAACTGCCTAAACAAGTTTCCTAAGATATGTAGAATGTTTTACCAAAAAGGGCCCTATCTTGTGCGATTCAAAATATATTAAAAAAAAAGCCTAATAAGGCATGAGAGTCTTATTAGGCATTTCTTTATATTTTGTAAAAAAAAAATTAAACTACAAAAATGTATTGACCCAAATGACGTCACAGGTAACCTGATAAAGTTTATACGGAATAAATAAAGTCTGGCAATTACTATAGTCTCGTTGCCCACTGGCAACCACACTAGTGAAATAATCGATCTACTGTACATCTACTTCATGTGCTTCAGTCAAATATTTCCAGACCGCTGAACAAATCTGGCCTCTATGGAATGGTGGCAAAAGGAAGCCATTGCTTAACCAGTTTCAACCTGGCATGTCGATTTGGCAAAAATCTCGGATGAGTTTAATCACAAATCATTATGAACTAGATGTTTTCTGAAAGTTTGTTCTGATTCTGAATGTTTATATTCTGTAGGTATTGGGATATTCATTTTGAGAGGAGAAAGAAAAAAAAAGTTTTACAATCTGTAGTTCATCGTACGACTCGGTCGCACTGTGAAAGTAGCTGATCTAAAAGCTCACAACGCACCACGATGCGAAGCGTTGTGAAAATTAATTGCAAGACTTGTGTGCGATAGCACCCTCTTCTGGTCATTAATGGTTAATGTTAACAGGCATGTTCCCTATAAAACAACATTAATATCAGTCCAGTCTTTTCTCTGTCAGTGTGTCATTACCTGACACCTCAGACAGCAGGCTGTCACTCCTCCTCAGGGGAAACACGTTAGAAGAAAGCCCAGTCAGTTGATGCTGCAAGCCAAGACATGACTGGTTGAGACTTCACAAAAATAACCTATCCATTCAACAAGAGTTACTCAATACAGGGGGGTGCTGCAAAAAATAGTTAAATGTCTCAAAATGCACATTAACATGAATCCAACATATTAATAGAAAAGATACTGTTTAAAGGACCACTTCACCAGTTTTCAACTTATCTTCATATAATTGGTCCTCACTAATGTTCATGATAAAATACCACAAATTTTTCTCATAAGAGGGCTGTGGGCAGTTGGTTTTAAAGCAAGATTTATTTTTTATTTTTTATTATTTCAGATGACTAAAATGACATGGAAAAACTACATGAAATTGTATTCAAAAGACTATGACTAAAACTAAACTAACTAATGTGCTGTCAAAATCAACACACGAGTGCAGCCAGTTAGTTGCTATTGAGTTGCAGTGTACCTGGTCCAGTGCGACTGTGGGTCTGTGTGGTTCCCTTGGGCTCAGGGGCTCCTGGTAGTAGTCACACACCTGGGGGGACGTCTGCCCTGCCCTGCCCTTCTTCAGCCTCAGCTTCTGCCTCTGGGCCCAGGAGGTCAAAGGCTGGTTGGCACTGCCAGGCAGGAACAGAATAGAAAAGACAATACATGATTTAACCAATTAAAAGTGATATTTGTGTGTAAAAGCGAATAGATTTTGGTAAAGAATCTAAATCTCTATATTCTGATATTTATCATTGCAGTAGTGTTCAGTAACAGGGGTTTCTCCCAGCTCTTTAGCAAACGCATTTTAATTTGGGTTGAAAGTGGCTAAACTAAAGACCTACCTAGAGTCTCTCTGCTGGCTGGACAACGGGCACGATTCTCCAGTTCCTGGAGTTGACTCGTTAGAAAAGCTCTGCTGGGGTATCGTCCCAGTGACCTCTGGGAGCTCATCCTGGAGGCCGCAGGTCCACTCGGGGTGCTTCCCCTTCCTGGGACTGGCCTCGTGCACGTCCTTGGGAGACAGCGTCTGGCCCAGGCCCGACTCCCACACAGACAGGGTCCCATAGCCGCTGCTCCTGACCGTGGCCAAACGCTCCTCGGTGCCGGGAACAGAGTTTGAGGTCTCCGACGCTCTATCGGGCAGAGGAGGCGAGGGGGAGGTCAAAGGGTAGCGGGCAGGGACACCGGTCAAGTCCTCGGGGGGAGAATGGTCACTGGGGATGACGGTGGCATTGACAGGGGTCGGCTGGCCACTGCCCTGGCGATTCTGGAGTTGAACCAAGGCTTTAATTTCGTCTTGAATCAGCTGTAAAACAAGCATTCCATGTTGCTGTTGGTTTGTTTAATACACATGAATATTGTCTACTAAGTAATTACCAACAACATGGCATTACTAAGATTAAGCTGTTAGCAAGCAGACTGACCTGAATTTGACACTGGTATTGTTCTTGCTGAGCAAGGATTTGCTCTTGGTATTGCTTCTCGACCAGCTGAAAGAGATGCAACCATCGGCCCTGTTCGAGGAAAAATACCAGGTTTCGGTCGACATTGTCAATTATGCATCTGGCAGTGCACTGGTAAGTGTACAATACATGATGTTGTGACAGAGAGAAATCTGACATACAAAAAGACAATGATCAGGGCAGCGAAGCAGGTAGGTGAAAACGTGACACAGGGCAGCATGGTGAGTGCAAAGATGCGTTAGGCGGGAGATGACATTTATAGATGGCACCGTGAAAGCCTGTGGATGTAGCTCATACATCATGCACATCATTATGCAAATCCTGGTCGGTCCATGTGCAGATGACCATGCCAGACCTTAAATCTCCTTTGGGCGTATCTTATTTACTGTATACTTCCTGTGCGCTATGGTAAATTGCATTTATAGCACTTAACCAAAGCACTTTACATAGATTACATTGCATTCACCCATTCACACACAAATTCACACATCGATGGTGGAGGAAACCTTGCAAGGCACCAACCTGCACATCGGGAGCAATTAGGGGGTTCAGAGTCTTGCTCAAGGACACTTCGACACTAACTCAAGGGGAGCCCGGGATAGAACATCTGGCTGCTCTACCGGCCACTCTACCCCTGAGCCACTGCCGCCCCATTACTACCCATTTACTCCTTTCTTGTTATTGTTTTATTACTTTGGCAGTTCACCCTGCCACTGTATTTAAAGGACAACTTTGTTTTATTTTTCAACCTAGGTTCATGTTTTAGGTTGTTATTAGAGAAATTAAGAGTTATTATTATTATTAATTTTGTTTTCATTTCTGGTGATTTTTCTATATTTTTCCTGTTTTGCTATTTTTCAACCGGTGCCTTATGGGAAACACTACTCACGCTGAGTCAAAGTGTGACAATATTACTCTTGAAGCTTATATGCGTCACTCTACTCCCACCGGTATCTGCCCTGTATGTCGTACTGGGGTGCTGCCATGCAACTGAATGACCCTTCTGGGATCAATGAAGGTCTATCTATAATATATCGTTGCTGTCGGGCAGAAACATCTTATCTCCATATTTTACGGGGTTTTTTTTTTTTTTTTTATGAATGCCCTACTGGCCTACTTGATCATACTACAGTGTCACACAAAGGTATCAAATGTAGCAGAAATACAAGCTTGAAAAGCGGCGTGAAGCGATGCATTTTGAGCTTGTCGATCTGCTACTATTGCCATTTCTGAATTCGAATCCTGAAAAGTTTCCACCCGACAGACGATCTCCATATGCCTTACCAAAATACCGGCTGACAAGACGACTCCAATTCTCTAGAAGCATGACAACGATCCAAACATACCGCCGAAATGACACAAGCGTTTCTATGGAAGAAGAAACATGAAAACTATGACCTGGTCAAGTGTACGTGGCCTGCGCTGAATCCAATGGAACATCTGTGGCGTGTCCGCCACCGTCATGTGACCACAATAATAGTGAATATCCACACAAGCATTTTGCCAACTGAGAATGATCCTACTCAAGTGGAGATCTGTCGCTATTTAAATGTAGAGCAGGGGGCATCTATGACAAAAATCAAGGGCACTATGGATGATGGCACAGGGATGAAGGTAGATGCATGGCCAGTGTGTTTTGGTGTGGTGTTCTCCTTTAAGAGGTTCTCCGATCAGTCACCCATCGGTGATCATGCAATTTTCACTCCAAATGACTAGATTGGTGATCGGTGATTGATTTTACACCATTTAAGTGGTATAAAGGTCAATCAGATATATAGTATCATGTCGTTTTGCATCTTTGTGACAGGCCTAAACATTGTCCCCTTCCTCATCACACACACAGGAACAGTTTTGACGTGGGTTTTGACATTTGAAATATTCCAATTTTCCCCTTGCGCACAAGATCGGTATCAAAACAATCGGTGATCGGTTCCAAAAAACCTGATCGGAGCACCTCTACTGGGTTTACACCAGACTATACTATATATAAACCATTTTACACTCCATCATTTCCACAGTTGGAGAGCTGTAATATCTTGGTGTACAACTGTACATGTGCAACTTTAATCACATTAACCATGGTGCTATTTTGGACATTATTGGCAAAACTTTTTAAGATTCTTTGAAAATAGCAGATATACAAGCTCACAACACTCACCAGTACTGTATCTTATGACCAAGGCTTAAGTGTTCACAAGGTACTGTAAGTAAGACTTTTGACTGGAATGTGTTTACATCAATGTTAAATCAAGTGATATCAACCACATTGCAACCACGTAGCACTGTATATCAGTGTTCCAAAAATACTGTCTCCTGAACATTAAACCATCAGCTTAAAGTGTAGTACTGTGTGTTAACAATGTACAAACAAATTTACAATGATTGTGCTTTCAGCTGTGATCCACATGACAAACAAAACGTGATAGCAGAGAGAGAGAGAGGGAGAGAGATGAGGCATGCAAATGCAATTACATGAGATCAATGCCTACGGAAATCAAATCCATCAAAAGGCCTGACTGAACATGCTCTTATAATCTCACAAGAACAGTGCGACATATTATTGAGCCATCTCTATAATAAAAAAGCTTCTCACCTCACAGTCCTTCCAGATCTCGGGGTCCGTCTCCCCACTACTCTGGATCTCCTGCACCAGCACCCTCAGGGTCTCCAAAGGACTGGGATTGATGAACGGAAGGTTTTTCCCCTGTTCAAATGCCTCGTCGGTGCTTAGACAGAGGCTCCTAACAAAGACAGCCATAAACTGTATTTTAGTGTGGTTATGTACACTATCACATGGTTTAAACCATTCAGACCTGAAAGCATTAATTTTAGATCTTAGCTACTGTGTGTAGTGTGTATATACATTTTCTGAAAACGGATAGGATTTAGAAGGCCTTTCATTTTCGCTGTCGGGCAGAAACCTCTTATCTTCATTTTCTTTTCTATTTTTTTGTACAGGAGACTTACAGGAAATGGGGAGAGAGAGATGGGGAGTGACACACAGCAAAGGTCGTCGGGATCGAGAATCGAACCAGCAACACGCTGTCAGGCTGCATTAGCAGCCTATGTGCCCTGAATATGAATCCTGATAAGTAACAGTTTTGGAGTTTCTACCCGACGGAGACGATTTCTAAGAATCGGCCTCAGGTCGTTCTAAGTCATTCTTCAGTCATATGACCAAACCTCAAAAAATAACGCAGATGTACAAGATTCCGTGTTAGAAACAATAACCAGAAGCATAATACAATGGGATATTATTCATTAGAGAAAAACATGGAGAGACAGTGTAGTTAAGACGTAACCAAAGACGACCGATTGTGATGTAATGTTATGATTTATGCTCACATCTGATATATGATATATGATTTATTGTCAGTTCACACTGAAATTTGTCTTGCGACCCAGCAGCCAAGTATGCAGAACACATATACACACATTTGACATAACACAAAGAACAAGACAATTTACATACATAAAGACATGAAGACAAGAGCAATGTCCACCGCCTAGATTACCCCGTGGCTACTACAACTCCTGATTAAGCCTCAAAGTCGACAAAGGACCTCTTTACTCTGAACTTATTGTATGCTGGTACACTATATCTCCTTCCTGAAGGTAGCAAGTAGCAACCTATATTCTCCATACAACACATGCTTCATTGCTTAGTATTAGAGGTGATATTCCTTGCTAACCTTAGGATGCTGTTATCATACGTGGATGTGAACTGAAGTGGTTGTCCAACAATCTTTGAACAAATGTTCAGTTGTTTTAGGGCTGCAGACAAACATCCATACCAGTAGGTACTACAGTACTGATGAACACTCATAATAACAGAAGTGAAGAACAAAAGAAGATTCCGTTTACTAGCACCGAAGGATCTTAGACAGCGAAGGAAGTAGATTCTTTGCTTTGTTTTCTGACACACTGAATCAATCTGATCTTTCCATGACAACAGATGGTCCAATTACTACTCCTAGGTATTTGTACGAACATACCTGGTTGATCGGTTCACCATGAATAGTAATGGGGGATCTGTGTATCTCTGGTGGTGTACCAAAAACAATCTCTTCAATCTCAATCTCCAGGTTTGTATGTACTTGAATTGAAAAGGAAATCACAGACAGAGGGCTAGCATATCCATGATGAATGCATTCATTCTCCAGTGGTTGGTATTAACAAACTGCGGGAGAATGAGTATAGTGTGCAAAAGCCCACAGGGCTGTCATCAGTGGGGAAGGAATAGGTTTGTCTCTGTTGTTGACAAGATGGGCAAGAAGGTTGCAATGTTCAGCTCAAATGTTCTGTCTGCAGTCTGGAGTCTGCACACATGCCTCTGATTAAACCCATTAAAACCAGAAAAGCATCTGTGTCATTTTAGATTTTAGCCACCAGCCTCATAACGTGTTACTTTGTGCCACACTATGAGCTTGTAGATCAGATCTGCATATTTTTTTTTATCTTTAAAGAGAAAACTTTTAGGTCAAATCTTTTCATCTGGGAGTCCCCGGAAAACAAAATATTGTGAGATTAATTGATTCCCCCAGGTCCATTTTGGAACATGTTTTTGATTTTCTGAAAGATTTATTTTTAAAGAAATAGCGCAGATAAACTTTCTACAAGCTCACAACACATTGTGATTCGGCACGCTGTGAGCTTGTAGACTGGCTATTTGCGCTAAGAATCATACATACTGTACGTGTATGTATGATGTACTGTATGTCAAATTAAGTACTTTGGAACCAAATGACATGCCTTCATTACCCAGTTACAGAGCCATTGGCCCATTTCATTTTGGACTGAAGACATCCAACTCTGGCACATTTTAAGGCTTGTTCCACGCTCTAGACTAGAGTCTAGAGTACTGCAGTTGGCATTGAACACAATGTTCCAGCCGGCAAGGAATGTTTTTGTTTTTTTATGCTATATTTCAGATAGGTCTGTGTGCAGAGCAGGGTTTCTCAAAGTAGGCGTCAGTGGGGCCTTAGAATACTTTGATAATATTTGGAATTTATCAATGCCACTTGCACTTTGCTTGGTGCGTTGTTTTTCTGTATACAATACACCAATCTCGTCACCAAATATAGCAGATCTACAAGCTCACATGTTACATACAAGTTTGTTGCTGTCAGGCAGAAACCTCTTATCTACATTTTTTAACTTTCGTAAATTAACGCCCTACAATACATGATCAGCTTCACACAAAACTAAAGCACCAAAAGTAGCAGATCTACAAGCTCGAAACACATTTCGACTTTCGAGCTTGTAGATCTGCTACTTTTGCCGTATTTGAATTTTAATCCTGGTAAATAACAGTAACAAGGGGGGTGGGGTGGGGGTTCCAGGGGGTCCCCAGCCAAAGTAGTTGAGATAGCATCACAATCATTTTGACTTCCAAGCTCACAGCGTGTCACTTCGTGCCGCATTGCAAGTTTGCACATCTGCTATTTTGGAAATTATTCTAAATAATTTAGAATAGGTTTTTTATATATATAAATCTTCTCGTCTGGGCGCAAAACATTTTCAAAATGAGATGTAGGTCCACGCGGCCAAATAAATGATCCTTGTCATTAAAAGGTTTGAGAAGCACTGGGTTATAAACTGACATGCCCCCCCCTCGGCATCTGCCACTTGAATTAAGGTGACTTGATTGATTTGATGTCAACATCAAGAAGGGCCTGTCAGCTCACTTCACGGTTTCTACAGTAGGCAATTCCATGATGTGAGACTTTGGTCCTCATTCACAAAGGAGAAATACGCCGCAGTGTAACTGATGCGTAAACAGATGCGTAATGATATCGTATTAATCCGTCCTCTCAACCTACGTTGAGAGGACGTGTTATTCAGGAAACCTGGTGTACCGGTAATCACTTAATTTGTGCGGATCGCTGAGTGTATCCTTTCCGCATTTTTCCCCAAGCGATTCGGCTGGTGTCGCCTGGTTAGATGGAACATCCACTGCAGTGATTGATTCCCTGCCCTGCACTGTTGGATTTGGAAAGCAAATATATGGACATGCATGGACACAGGACATATTTTCTTAATTTTTTTTCTTGTGGGATTAATTCGTTTTTGGACTAAAGGCTATATTTCATCCGATCCAACTTGTTTCCTCAGAGTTGGCTATTCTGTGTGGCGTCCGCATGTGATCAATATACATATTATAAATGAATGGAGGCAGATATAGGTGCTTGCAGCAAAGGCATTTAGGCCTGGCTACGTGAAACTTTAATTGGCTGAGTCTCTGTCAACATATGCTGATCAACGAGTTACAGTGTTAATACTAATCATCAGCCTTTCTTGTCTGTCTGTCTGTCATGTTTGTGAACAAGCGCGGGTGGAGGTGAGCTGGCTTAAATTCCTTAAAACTATGATATGACTGGCCGACTTTCAAACACGCTGATGCCATTCATTCAGTATAGGCTAATGTGGTCTTCTGTTTTTTATATAGGGCTAATTAGCCCTAGTGACATGTCTGTGGCTGTCCGGGCTCACCGTGCCGTTATATTAATTTTCCAATGTGAATTTCACCCAGATTGGACTCGGTTCAAAAGTGGTTCTCAAGTCAAAGAAGGGTGGACACCCCTGCTGTATGGTACCTGATCTTGTTGCATGCTGGCGTGATGTCCAGCGCGTCTACGGGTGTCAGTGAGGTCGGGATGTGTCCGTCCTCTGGCCCAGCGAGCCCAGAGGCCGATGTCCCCTCCGAGGACACCAGAGAGGTCTCGCTCTCCTTCAGGCATGCAAACAGGCCCAAGGTGAAAAAGGTGACAGTGTGCGGGGCCAACGCTGTGCCACGGGCAAAACCGCGGCGCAAATCTTTTAAGCGTTTATCGGTACTAAACCCACTTTGGGGGGGGGGGGGGGTGTCATGGGGGACAGTATATACTACACTGTACTAGCCCTCCTCCCGGCCTGTGTGTCTGTGTGTTAGGCTGTGCAACAGTGACACTTGGTGGTGAACAAATGCTATAACGCTATGTTTCGTGCTCGGACACAGCCAGGGACCCAGGGACACAGCCAGGGACAGACCCAGTGACACAGGGGCAGCCAGGGACAGACCCAGTGACACAGGGACAGCCAGGGACAGACCCAGTGACACAGGGACACAGCCAGGGACACATCCAGGGACAGACCCAGTGACACAGGGACAGCCAGGGACAGACCCAGTGACACAGGGACAGCCAGGGACAGACCCAGTGACACAGCCAGGGACACATCCAGGGACAGACCCAGTGACACAGGGACAGCCAGGGACAGACCCAGTGACACAGGGACAGCCAGGGACAGACCCAGTGACACAGGGACACAGCCAGGGACACAGCCAGGGACAGCCAGGGACAGACCCAGTGACACAGGGACACAGCCAGGGACAGACCCAGTGACACAGGGACAGCCAGGGACAGACCCAGTGACACAGGGACACAGCCAGGGACACAGCCAGGGACAGCCAGGGACAGACCCAGTGACACAGGGACACAGCCAGGGACAGACCCAGTGACACAGGGACAGCGAGGGACAGACCCAGTGACACAGGGACAGCCAGGGACAGACCCAGTGACACAGGGACACAGCCAGGGACACAGCCAGGGACAGACCCAGTGACACAGGGACACAGCCAGGGACACAGCCAGACCCAGTGACACAGGGACAGCCAGGGACAGACCTAGTGACACAGGGACAGCCAGGGACAGACCTAGTGACACAGGGACAGCCAGGGACAGACCCAATGACACAGTGACACAGCCAGGGACAGACCCAGTGACACAGGCACACAGCCAGGAACAGACCCAGTGACACAGGGACACAGGGACACCGCCAGGGACACAGGGACCCAGCCAGGGACAGACACAGGGACACATACTGTAGCTGTCTATAGTGTGGTTGAGTGGCTGCACCACTCAAAAATGACAGATGATTATTTACTAAATCAGTACAAATCTAGTCAGTATTGAGCAAGATGTTAACATTCATGTCCTGATAGTCATAGAACAATTAATTTACTCCAACAGGAGCACTAGCCCCTCGAGGAGCACTAGCCCCTCCTATATTCAGTAGATTTGTGTCCTAAATGCCATTGACAATGAATGAATTGTCATATATCGGCTATTTTTGTCCTACACAATCCTACACATTCATTGTCACAAAAATGACAATGAATGGATGATGTATGATGATAAGGGTCACTTCACACAGGTGTGATTTAAAGAAAGAAACTGGTCCAGCACTCACACTCCCATCTCAAAATCCCTTACAGTTACACTCTTCACATCATGTAAAATAGAAAATTATATTCACTGGCAAAATAATGAATTATAATACAAATAAAATGTTTTGGGATGGTTTAGTCAACAGGGTCAGTTTACTTCATTATTTTAGCCTTAATAGTCAATTTAAGACATGTAGAGTAACATCCTCTCCTTATTCAACAGTTGAGCTGCATGTTTTCGTTTTTAATATATCCATTTAGTATAAGCCCTGGCACGCACGCACGCACGCACACACACACACACACACACACACACACACACACACACGCGCGCGCGCGTGCTTTATTTATTTACTCATACGCATGCATGCACACACACGAGCACACAGACAGACACACACACACACACACACAGCGAGAGAAACTGACGCCGGCGCGTCCACACCACAGACAGTATAACGCAAAGTGCTAACGTTGCTAATGCTAACTGTAGCAGCTAAACTAATGGATCGACTGGCGAGTCACAGACAGTGTGTCAAAATTCATGCCGAGTCCACACAAACAGGTTTTTTTTCCGCGGAGCGACCAGCGGCTGCGCACATCATGCCGCCCAGA
Organism: Protomyctophum bolini; assembly: GCF_963924005.1. NCBI lineage: Eukaryota > Metazoa > Chordata > Actinopteri > Myctophiformes > Myctophidae > Protomyctophum > Protomyctophum bolini. The sequence goes on from NC_137883.1 coordinate 14,029,440, forward strand.
TGCAAGCAGAAATATCGCTCAGAATCATTAGTGACTCACGAGAGTAGTCTGTCAGATAATTCTCCGGGCAGCGAGCTCGGGCTTCACAGACCCCCTCACCCCCCCCAAACATTTTTTTAACGGATTTGCATGAATCACACAGGTCCTATATTTGGGATAAAAACGGCGATTTTCGCCGAAAAGCTACACTTTTGCATGTCTGCTCCTTACCCCCATCTCCGTTAGGACCGACGTGGCAGTGGCTCAAGGCCCCCACCGAGCTGGACACATCCTCAGAGATACTGTCATCTGTGGACATGCTTAAGGGCCCATGGAGAGAAGATCACTCTGACACCTGTAGTACAAACATACAAAAATAAAATCACACTTGTGTGAAGTGATGGGCACCCAGATTCTTGGGATGATGTTCTCATATCCATGAAAAATGAAAAACATTTATTACAAGATGAATTTATATCATAGAGATTGTCATTTACTGCCCTAGAAGAACAAACATTAAAGTCCATAAACTTGGCTGTCACGAATTACATCATAATTTACCCTAAACAAACATTAACCCATAGACTTGGTTGGTGACATCTTTCCTAGAAAATATTCTTACACAACCTGTGCCAGAAAGATTTATTTCCTATCTGTATGAATGTTTTGATGTAAACCACTCCACTGATCATATTCGAAGGCAGTGGCAGATTGACTTGGAATGTCAGATAGAAGACAATACTTGGACAACAATTATACAATTATACTATTTTGAGTTGCAATAATGATAGAGAAAGACAATTAAAAATGTTACACAGACTACATTATACACCTCTACTGAGAAGCAAGCTTGGTCTCAGCTCTCCTAACTGTAATAAATGTGACACAGAAGTTGGTACAAAGATACAGGTGTTTTGGAATGAGGTGAAGAATGAGCTGGACACCTTGCTTGGATATAATTTGAACTTGTCACCTCTCCAGTGTGTACTAGCAGCTACGGTATCCAGTGCAAGGACCAGACACAACGCCAAATTGGTTGGAATACTCTTATACATAGCGAGAAAGACTATACTCAAGCTTTGGATTCATAGAGACGTTCCTACACTGGATGATTGGTACAAGGAGGTAATGACTGTGGTTCCTCTGGAGAAACTCCTCCGTGATAACATGGAAGGGTTCACGAAGGTATGGGAACCAGTCATAGATACAGTGGACCCTTCTAGACTGCGCTTCAATGTACCTTATTGAACGGTAGTGAATAACAAAGACTCTGGTGACCTGTAATGTACAATCATGTCAAGACTGTGCTGTACTCGTTTTGTTTTTTTTGTATTTTGTTTTTTGTCTGCATTGTAATGTCCGTATTGTGGTTGTTTTCCTATGTTGTGTTTAAAAAAGAAAAATGTGTGGTTCTATATACATTGAATGGCGATTGTTCAGCTGTGAAATTTCAGAGCCTCAATAAAAATACATAAAAAATTAAAAATAAAAGACTTGGTTGGTGACGGGGGATTAATAACAAGGCTCTAAACAAACATTAAAAGTCCACATACTTGGCTGGCCTATGACGTAATTTCTGAAAGCCATGCATTGGAGGGGATAGCGGCCCTCAAAAAGGAAGGAAAACTTTAATCTGGGAACACAGATTGAAGATCCCTCTGGGGGCTATAGTGTCAAGTGTCCTACCTACATGACAGATAATTCACTATTATGTAATGAGTCATCAGCTATGACATTACTGAATGAAGACAACTAGGGCTGTCACGATTACACATTTAAGTTGACGATTAATTGTCACAAATAATTGCGATTAACGATTTCATTGTGTTTTTGGCATTGGAAATTGGAACTTTATTAATTAAAAAATACATTTCTGTTTGCCTTTGGCTTTTAGGCTTCTTGATAAAAAAGTACACAGGGCAGATATGACAAATAACTGAAATATACCAAGAAATTACTGATCTATAAACTTACAACGCATCACAAAGTAACGAGTTGTAAGCAATGTAGATCTGCTATTTCTTCTTTTTTAGGTATGAACAACTTTCAACATGGAAACCGTAACGATTATGACGATTATGACAAAATAATTGCGATTATCTCAAATAATTGCAATCAGACGATTGTTTAATAATTGTGACACCCCTAAAGACAACATAATGTCAATGTCTGTTAAGCTTCCCATGATCCCATTACTGGAATTAGTCTAGATTTTTTTATAATGGGATGAATCCAGAGTTGCAATACCCTCCATTGACTCCCCACTCATCTTTTTTGGTTTGCGATCTGCTTGTCTTAAACGACGTTAAACTCACCAACATTGCAGCTGTAGTACAAGCTTGAATTATCCTTTTTCAATCTGCCGAGCTTGTTTTTCATAAAAATCCACCGTAGAGATGTTATGAGCTACTTTCTGTCAAGACCTCCTCTGCAAGTGATTATTTTTCTAAGTGCTGGAGTTTGGAAGCACTCGTTTTTATTAACGGGTCGCGCTGCTGCCTCCTGCATTATGTGCAAATTCGAAACAGGTGGAACGCAGAAGGTTCAGTGACTTTCAAATTCAACCTTAAGAGATGTCTTAAAGCAAACCAAACTTGTAAATTATTATAATAATTGTTCTGTGTCCTGTCCTGTACCATGTTCACTTACGTCTTGTATTGATAGGTATATGTTTTGTATTGGTAGTTATATCACCACTTTTAACAGCCTGTTCTCAGGGACTACTGATGGAAATGTGCTTTAGGCTAACTCTGTCTCATTTACATGGATGTGAAAACCGACATGTTGATTAACGTGCACGGTTCTGTTCCTGGTAAGTAAATAAATAAATAATGCTTGTAAACTTCCTGACCTAACATCTAGTCTAGCACTGAATAATCCTCAATGAGGCAATTATGGATGGTTGATACTAGTTACTATACTAGTACTAACTACTTAGTAGTTACCAGGAGGTGGTTGCACCACCTCGCACTAAGTTCAAACGTAGCCTAGTAATTGCGTAAATGGCCTTTACGTCAAGACTTATGCATTACTAAAATGTAAGCTGTTGCACCACACAAATTAGTTATAACGTATCTCTAAGTAACAACTAAATATTTACGCAAGCCATGTGGCAGCACTAAGTCCCTAGGAGCAGTCTACTAACTTGTTATCATCATGGCTGACCGGGTTGATTTCATTGACGCATTAATTCAACTAGAATTTCGCCCCCCTTCGGGGGGCTCAATCCTAGTGTCGTTGCAGCGCAATATGGGAAGAAGGAAATTGCGGGAATTGACAGACTCCACTTCATGTTTCAGCTGTGGTTTTAAACTCAGTAGTGTGCCCTGCACACAGCGCACACTCGCAATTGCAGCTGGAGGGCGACGCGACACACACACACACACACACACACACACACACACACACACACACACACACACACAGAGCGATGTGTGGATAAATCACTGAGATTTGGGAAATGTGTTCAGAAGTACAACGATTAAGCACGCACAGGCAAATGTCAGAAGCATGTGTTTCGGTTTCCAAACAGGAAGTTGTAAATGTGCTTATTAGACGGAGGCAGCGTGATGCTGGCATCTATTGTGATGCCAGCATCACCACATTTCACATAGAAATATAAGCACCCATTTACTCGCTTAGCGGAGACTGTGGGGTGGTAGAGGACATCTCCCCGGACGCGTGGGTATGTCCAGATAGTTGCCTCGCGGAGGCCTCTTTGTCCAGTGTCCATTCTGGGTCTGGAAACGGCACTTTTTTGAGTGTTGACCCCAATAGAAGGTCTGCTGCTCTGAATTTTACACCTCTCCCGCTTAGCGGAGACTGTGGGGTGGTAGAGGACATCTCCCCGGACGCGTGGGTATGTCCAGATAGTTGCCTCGCGGAGCCGTCTTTTGTCCAGTGTCCAGTCTGGGTCCGGAAACGGTAATTTATTTTGCATTGACCCCAGTAGAAGCTCTGCTGCTCTGAATTTTACACCTCTCTCGCTTAGCGGAGACTGTGGGGTGGTAGAGGACATCTCCCCGGACGCGTGGGTATGTCCAGATAGTTGCCTCGCGGAGGCCTCTTTGTCCAGTGTCCATTCTGGGTCTGGAAACGGCACTTTTTTGAGTGTTGACCCCAATAGAAGGTCTGCTGCTCTGAATTTTACACCTCTCCCGCTTAGCGGAGACTGTGGGGTGGTAGAGGACATCTCCCCGGACGCGTGGGTATGTCCAGATAGTTGCCTCGCGGAGGCCTCTTTGTCCAGTGTCCATTCTGGGTCCGGAAACGGTACATTTTTTTGCATTGACCCCAGTAGAAGCTCTGCTGCTGTGAATTTTACACCTCTCCCGCTTAGCGGAGACTGTGGGGTGGTAGAGGACATCTTCCCAAACGCGTGGGTATGTCCAGATAGTTGCCTGGCGGAGCCGTCTTTTGTCCAGTGTCCACTTTATAAAGTCCATGCACTCCAGTGAATAGCATTTATCCATTTAGATAACTTTTTTATGTTATTTAATTACTTATTTTTACACAGAAACATAATGTGTGTCTTTACAATAACTGTAATGTAATAATAATACTAATAATGTAATGTAAAAATTATTTAATAAACGAATTAAATAATCTTATTTTATTCTGAAAGCAACCGGATGTCTTAAATCTGCTAGCTGTCAGACCGGAAGTTCTAAATTTGCTCATAAGACGGAGCCTTAGACGGAGCCAACTCGCAGGCAGTGCGAGAGGCTGGTTACAGGATTCTATAGGTCAGCCGTTTTGGTGTGACACACACGGCTTCCACATTTAGCTTCATACTGGGTGAAAGTGTCCTTCCAAAAATTATTATTTCGCTCGAAATTCTTATTCACAATGACATCGAGTTGAGGTGTTTGTGTTTTAGGGTAATTGTTGCATAAGCGCTATTTCGCACTATTTCTCCCTCCCCTCCCCTGTGTCTGAAGCAGCTAGCATGGAAGCTATATGGATTATGGAAGCTTTCCCTCCGATTGCACACAACCATGCCGTTATCCACGCGTCCATCCGATTGCTTTTAATGTAAATGTCCCATCCACTGAGCAATAGCGATATAAGCGCCTTATTCATTCATTCGATTCATTTGGGTGTGGGGCTGTGCAGTGCTGTGGGCAGCCTTTCTGACGGAGGCTCGGAGCTGCTGCTGCTGACGCTGTTCGAGTCGCATGGAGCAGTATAGAGTAGGCGTGGCGCAGCATTAGAAGGGCGCAGCAAATGCACGACATTGAGGGGTAGAAACCATCCCGGTCGCGTGGTTCATCTAACGCGTGTGTCACTGTGAAGGACTGGCCCCAATAAGTGAACGTAGTTGGCGTAGTAGACGCCAACATGACGATTCTGACGTAGGCTGGTGATGTTGAGCAACAATGGCGTGGTTGACAAAAGTAATATTTATTCAGTAATTAAGACATTTCTTTCAATGAAATGTAGCCTATATGTATTCTGGGAGTGTGCCGAATTTATTTTGCATATAGAGATGTGTGGTGAAAGTGTGGTTGGGTCGGAGAAAGCTGTTGGATAAACGGCCATGTGCTTATGTACCCCTGTCTATTAGGGTAGCAGGATTATTATGATTATTATTATTAGTATTGTTATTGTGATTATTACATGGATTATTGTTGTGATGTGAGCTTGTGGCTGACTCACTATCTAGAAAATAAAAACATGGCACTTCATTTAAAATAGGTTACAGACCCCTGTTATATGCGCTTGTTTTGGGAATATTTTTAAAGACCTATTTACTTGTTTCTATGAGACATGGCAACGCCAACAGCGCAGCGAAAGGCATCCACGTCTTTCTCTTGTGAAATGCTGAGATTAGAAACGACCATAATTATTTCATTTCTCAACCTTAAAAAAAAAATAAAGACATCTCCATAATCCTTGGGAAGTGTGTGTAGCAAAAGTAGTCGGCATTGTCATGGTTGAAAGTATTCATGCAACACTGACGCTGTAAGCTGTGTGATGCTAACGCGCTAACACCGTTAGCATGGTCTGTGTTGGTCAAAGGAAAAAGGATAGATATGAAACTACTGGCCAAAGTGTCATACAAAACACAACACCTAAAATCGGAATGTGATGGTGACCTATTGAGCACAAACAGACAATCATGATTTGCTTGCTGGACCTATAATTAATTTATGTGCATTACATTTCCACCTCGCACATATAAATCAAAAGCAAGATGGATGCTAACGCGCTAACACCGTTAGCATGTTCTGTGTTGGTCGGAAAAAGGATAGATATGAAACTACTGGCCCAAATAAATGTCATAGAAAACACAACACCTAAAATCGGAATGTGATGGTGACCTATTGAGCACAAACAGACAATCATGATTTGCTTGCTGGACCTATAATTAATTTATGTGCATTACATTTCAACCTCGCACATATAAATCAAGCCACAGTGCAGTCAGAGAGTAGTTCACAGGTCACACACAGGAGCAGTGAAAGGGGGAGGGGACTTGGGATGGCAGTGTAGAGTAGGCACGACATTGAGGGGTAGAAACCATCCCGGTCGCGTGGTTCATCTAACGCGTGTGTCACTGTGAAGGACTGGCCCCATTAAGTGAACGTAGTTGGCGTAGTAGACGCCAACATGACGATTCTGACGTAGGCTGTTGAGGTTGAGCAAGAATAGCGTGTTTCAGAAAAGTAATATTTAAACAGTAAAGAAGACATTTTTGGCGAATGCAATGTAGTCTATGTCTTTTGTGGGAGTGTGCAGGTTTTATTTTGCATAGAGAGATGTGTGGTGGAAGTGTGGCTTGGTCGGAGATAGAGCACGAATGAACGGCCAGGTGCTCATGTACCCCTGTCTATTAGGGTAGCAGGATATAACGAAAGACCCCGTCCTCGCCAACGCGTTTTGCGAGACCGACTACACCCGCTTGATATTTATGATGATGTCGACATATTTGCCAGATTCCGTTTTAAAAGAGACGGCATTATGAAAATAACAGACGTGTTGGCTGAAGACATACAGCACAATAGCGACTTGAACGGTGCGCTTCCCCCGAGTCTCCAAGTATGCGTCGCCCTGCGTTACTTTGCAACGGGGTCTATGCAAAACGTGGTTGGCGACACAATACAAATACACAAGTCTACAGTATGCAGGGCCGTGCGCAGGGTTGCGCTCGCCCTGTGCACGCGCATGAATGACTTTGTATACATGCCAGAAGAAAGCAAAAGCTAAATTACATCAGACAAAAGTTCCATGCTGTGTCAGGCTTCCCAGACGTGATTGGCTGTATAGATGGGACAGCAGACGAAACGGCGAGTTTTTTTTTTTTTTTTTTGACAAGATAACGTTTACTTCCTAGTGTAGAAACCGCTCGTTTTCATTGGATCCGGGAGCTATGACATCATTTTATGAGACTATACATTATTTTAGGAACAGTCTAGGCACTACTAGTTACGTTATGCCTTAACCAGTCGTGGTGCAACTCAATTTAGTAAGCCACTAGTTACAAACTACCTAGTAGTTACTAAGGCTCTAGTAAGGACTTTACTCCACAATTTAAGACAGAATTTACGTTCTGGTGGTGCAACCACCTCCAGAGCCATAGAGTATAGACGAGCATGTACTCGGCAAGCCCATAGACTCTAATGCATTCTGTAAACTCAAGGTGTCCCTATTCGCCAACAAAGTATATGTAGCCTTACTCTATGGCTCTGGTAGTTCCTAACTAACCGAGATGCATCAGTTAACACTAATCAATAACATTCACTAGCTAACAACACTAACCAAGATGCAGCATTGAGTAATTATAGTTAACACTAACCAACGAGATGCAGCACTAGTTAGTAACATGCAGTAGTTATTAACTTACTAGTTAACACTAACCAAGATGCAGCACTAGTTAGTAGTTAACACACTAACTAAGCAACAAGATGCAGCACTAGTTATACATAACAGTTTTAGTGTTACTGGCTGGTGCTGCATATTGGTTAGTGTTATAGTAGTACAGTATAATCTCTAGGGAAGGCAGGTACCAACCCAACTGCTCTCTCTGCAGTCCTGTCTACATTGATGAGGAGGGTGCGTGTTGCTCACACACACACACATCACACACACACACACACACACACACACACACACACACACGGCTCAGTGGCTGCCTGGCACACATCATCTATTCTAGATTGTAGTATTTAAACAAGTAAAACAGAGACATACCAACACAAGCCATAAGTATAAACAAGATAAGGTTTTACTAAAAGATAACATATTATGTGTCTTCACGCCAGCGATGATCCGCACAGCCCGTCCCAACTGGGATGCACAGCCCCGGACGTTATTACAACAAGCTGTTATTTAATGACAGAAAAGCACTGGTATTATATAGCTACCATACACAACTCATACACAATTCATATCTATAAGTTAGCTCAGTTAGCTCATCATGAAGCTAGCCCAGCAGTAGCGCGAGCTGTGCATGCAGTGACATTGATAAGAAGAAGATAATTAATTCCACACGTAATGACGTGCTTCGTCGGGAACGCAGCTGCATTCGTGCTCGTGGTGAAGTGTGTGGGTGTGTTGTTGCGTATTATTTACCTGCTAATATCGTCCATGTTTTCCTTGTGTTTTATGGTGTGTGTGATGTAGTTTAATATAGTTGGCTAGCTTTGGGGTTGCTGCTTGGCTCTCTGCACTGCAGCGACGGTTGTTGTTGCCAGATAAGCAACCAGGTCTGTGGAAAAACAAGCCAAAAAGAAGGGACTGGTCCGGGGACCACCACCAGTGGTCCTTGAGGGTGTTCAATGAAGCTAGCTAAATTATGGAGAGTTGGTAACAAAATGGACCCTTGCTTAAAGATCTTTAACTCTTAAGAGTTAAATCTCAAATGAAATCAAATGGACCCATAAGTTACACTCTCAAGCGTTACATTATTATTGTTAAACATCTGCATACGTAATTTACGAGAGGTCTACAATTAGAGACCTGTTGTTATTTTGATCATCGTTGGCCTGTTATCTCTCCCATTGGCACCACACATCAACAACACAGCATGGAATTGTGGACAAAATCTTATCCAACAAATTCAATTCAACAAAATATTCTAAATTTGGTTCTGAGAGGCTATATAATATAAATCTCATCAAATGGTGGTCCGTTGCTCACTGCCAAATCAATAATGGACCTTGATATGAATAGGGGCATGGCATTCCAGGCCATGGGGTACCACTATAGTATCTCCACTCCAAAATGTCAAATCCTCTCTAAAGTCTAGGTAGGGTACGTCCAGCCTGATTTGTCTGATTTGTATCAAATCAGGCTGAAACCCAGGATACGGTATACTACTAGTGGCGAAAAATAAAACTTCTGGGAACTCAGATTAACGGTAGGCCACTATACCAATATTTTTGCAATTTCACAGAAAACAACGTCGCTTATAATAAGCGGACTCGGCAACCCTGCCGTCCGTCCCCTGCTGCAACGTTCCACAGCTCAGCGCTGATTGGTCGCAAATAGTGAGTTGTACCCTCCATCCGTACGACGGTGTCGCCCCCCACCCCAAAAAAGATCAGATCTACAAGCTACTAGCTTGCATCTGCCTATGTCTATGGTATCTGCTCCATCGCTTGTAGATCTGGTGCTGCACAGCTCACGCCGATTGGTAGACTTTTTTTTATTTTCAAAATATTTTCATACATTTGAAAACATGAAATGGGGCATTCTTTATAATTAGTTACTTTTGGTACTTTAAGGACATGTTGATGCCAATACTTTTGTACTTTTACTCAACAAATAACTTGCAACAAACACAGTATTTATATACTTTTTACTTAAGTTTTGTTTTAATGAAAATGTTACACAGTATTGATTTAAGTAAAATGATGAGTAGGCCTACTTTTTCACCACTGGACATGCCTGTTAGGCATACAGAGCACATGATTTTATAATACAATTACTCTCTTCTTGCCCTTGGACTCCAGCAACAGTCTTTGTTGTTTGTATGTATGTTTGTATGTTTATTAATTATTGTTCAATACTAAATGATACCTTCTTAAAAAAATATCTGAAAGTTTCATCATTTTTGAATGATACTGTGACTTAAACGGGCCATGACAGCGGGGCAGTGGTGGCCGAAAGGTTTGCGGAGCAGTCTTGATACCGGAAGGTCGCCAGTTTGAATCCCCGGACCGGCACGTTAAAATTACCACCGCTGAAGTGCCCTTGAGCAAGGCATTGAACCCCTACCATGAAATGTTCTATGAGCAGGGTGTGGCTGTAAACAAGCATCTCGAGCTTAGTCCACTTCCCTGGGTAAACAAAGAACTTTGCTTTGCTTTGACAAGCATCCAGTAACAGTTAACATGTTAAATCATCATACTCATCGATGAACACTTTTACTGTAAGTAAAATACATCCATTAAACCAGTGAGCTTTGGCGTTCCACAAGGAAGCATACTAGGGACTTTACTGTTCCTATGTAAACCACATGACATCAGCTTGTGACTGCAATTTGTTGCTGTTCGCAGATGACTCAGCACTTCTGGTCTCAGACAGGAACAAACTGCAGGTTGAAAAGGCCCTTAGCTCTGAACTCGGTAGAATCTGCACCTGGCTCGCTGATAACAAACTATCTTACACCTGGGCCATCTCTCTTTGGAGATGGCTTCTTGGTTAAAGTGGGTGACAAAAATGAAATTACCTACAGGTTCCATCCTGGAGGCAAATCTTTCCGATAATAAAATGGCCACCAACGTAATCAAAAACGTCAACAAAAGAACAAGATTCCTATACAGGATCTCCTCACTGGTCAACAAAAACACCTTGAAGACCCTAACAGGAGCCCTCCTCCTTCTAAACTGCTCTCAAAGAGCATGTACGGACTGCTGCAATTCGAAACTGGCCCCTACAAATACCTCAAAGGTACTAATTAAGTACATTACTTAAGTAAATGTATTTAGTTACTTTCCACCACTCCATCAGTTATGGTCTTCATTATCATTCACAACAGCATGAAGTACCAGTATGTGTATGACCCGTGGTGGCAGCTCTCTTGAAGGTTGCAATAGCATCATATCAGCTGCAGGTGCAGAACAGGTAGTGGACTTTCAAAATAAGAATCACACAGGTCAAATCTTTGAAATAATAGTAAAAATCTACAAAGTAACTAGTAACTAAAGTTTTCAAATTATTATTACTACTATACTATTTTAGTTGTACATTTGCCTCGGATGTGTAGTGGAGTGCAAGTAAACTGAAAATACCTCAAAATTGTACTTAAGTGCAGTAAAACTTCTGAGAATATACCGTTTCCATTATAGGACAGATTGAAAATAACTATAAAAGTTTATGATGAAATTTGAAACTATTACAATCCAATTCAAGTGAGATGTGTTTAGTTATAGTATATTTAGTTGTATTATGATTAAAACATTGAGAGCTTCTGCTCTGTTCTGTGTTGTTGGAAAGCCTTATCCAGTCTAAAGCCCACCATACACAGCGACTTGTCTGTCTGTGTCTCTTTTGGGGGGCTAGGTACCCCAGAATTAAACCAAAATATCCCTAATTGTTGAAAGTTTGTCTAGCCCAGGAGCCCCTACTACTGTAAATCCAGCCCTGGCTGTGATGCATTGAAAGTGTGCAGTTTTGCTATTTTTGGCAAAGATATTTAGTGTAGTGTATTTGTATTACAATGAAAAAGAACACACTAAGTACAGTGCTGTTTTACAGAGTCATATATTATCGAAGTATTCTGAGGCACCCCTGGGCTTGGGTCACGGACTCACGGCAGCTACTTTGAGAAACCCTGGATTAAACAACCACTTGAATGAGTTTTACGTGTGTACACAAACTGGACAATGAACAGTGCAGTTCACATGAATTACACAATGACAACTAAACTGAAAATACAATTTATTACACTGAGTAATAAATACATACAAAGATGCAAGTAACAGCATTTTCCTTTTTTGTTACCAAAAAAACAACCTCAACATGAACGAACCAATCAGTTTGGCACATTTCTGTCCTTTTGCTCATGCTTGATTTGTACTCCGTCGCACGACGGTTGGTGCACACGCAGAAACTACTGTACGACGCATTACGAATCAAGCTCTACTCACCCGTGTAAGGGTCTGAAAAACAGACCGAATTTATCAAAAAGTCTAGTCTCCTCTCCTAGTCTAGCGCTGTACAGGCCATGCAGTGTCAACAATTTACCCAGTAGGCTATCATGAGCCCATTAGCATGCATAAATCACTGTTTTAAATATAAAGTCAAAACTATGACCTCAAAATGGGGCAAAAATAAAAAAAATACATTGTTTCCCATCATTTGTATTCCAATAATCTAGACATTAATGCACCCCCCCACACACCCCAAAAAAGAGGGAAAAAATACATTATAAGGAAAAACTCACAAGTCATGTCACCATTATGATATTTTCAAAAAAGAAAAAGAAAAAAAATCCATTCCTTGTTCCTCTTCTCAAAGGAAATACCATGCAAGAGTTTTATTTATTTTTCTTCAACATGAGACACACATCTTGTTCTTCTTGCGGAGAAGACAGTGTCGTCTTAGCTAGGACCTCGCATTCCGCTCAGTCTCAGCCAAGCACTCGCGCACCAAACCCCTAGCATGGATTATACCTGTAGAAAAAGAGTTAAAATAATAGATAAGTTGTTACTCATTCAAATCTGAACCCGTTGGGTGTATGGAAGTTATGTTACTTAAGGGTGAGTGGGGTCCTCCATGATGCGGAGCACTGCAGCCCACATCATAATAATCACCCGTGGGTGCGGGCCGCATTCACTCAAGGGACTATACTTGAATGAAATTTCTAAATATAAATAAAATACCAAGCTGTAGATTCTGAACAAAAGGGGGAAATAAAAACTAAACAAACATATATCGGTATCAGCTAAATTGTTATTTTAACCATCGGTATCGGCCAAGTATTTCCATACATTACATACATACATATTAGTTTGGTGTACACGACAGTACCTCGCTTCAGTCTCTCCATTGCACTCTTGCTCCCAGCGTATGTTGGCCTGATTTCCTTCCCCAGCTCCTCGATGATGGCCAGCAGCTCTGCATATTTGCTCTGAGGCACTTGGGTCCCAGTAGAGCCCTGGAACGAAGCGATAAAAACACTTTAGGCCTGTCACAATTATTACATAATCGCCTAAATCTCAATTATTTGAGATAATTGCATTATTTTTGCATAATCGTCATTATCGTCATAAGCATTATCATGTTGAAAACTGTACATATATATTTTTTAAATAGTCTAAATAGCAGATATACAAGTTCAAACTTGTAGATCTGCTATTTCCACTATTTTTTATAAAGTTTAAAGTTATTCAATTATAAATAATTGCCCTATCTTCCCTGTGCGCCTTTTGTTCATGAAGCCTAAAAGCCAAACAGCAATGTCATTTGTATTCATAATGTTCCATAATGTTCAACAACAGAAACACAATTCAATTGTACATTCTTTGTGATTGTTACTGTATCTTTTGTTGTTTTTATTGTTACTGTGAAGCACTTTGTAAAATTGTTTTTGAAAAGGTGCTATAAATAAAGTTATTATTAATATTAATTGTCAATTTAAATTATTTGAGTGACAAGATTCGTCAAGTAAAATGTCATAATCGTGACAGCCCTAATAACACTAATTATTTAACATATCATACAGTCTATAAAAATGGCCTGTGCCAAAAAACGTCTGTGGGAGACGCAGCTGTGGGAGTATACAGCAGCTGCATGTCTCTCAGTGCAGTGACAGTCTGTGATCATTTGCCATAATCATATTAAAAAATGTATCATTTTTTAATATGATTATGGCAAATTTGTCAGCTAGGTCAGGAGGTAACAGGGGGTGCACGGCCAATAAAGTTTGGGGACCGCTGGTGTAGACTAAATCAATTACAGGAGTTAAAATTGTATACTGCCTGCAAGCATACAGACACCAGCCTTTTCATGTTGGTGAGGTTGAGAACTACACATTGTAATGTTGATTTCACAATAGCTACTTGCTTGCTTATAAAAATGGTAGAATTAAATTGGGTTATTTCTAGAAATGTGTATGGGAAATGCCAATTAGACATTACACATCGAAAGGTCCTCAGTCAAATCCTCAGTGTTTAATCCTAATTTTTTGCTATCCAAGTGTACAAATATAATACATTTTTATGGGTTCATTTGTTATAATTGTTAAAGTAAAAAAATCCTGCTGTAACCAGTGGTTCCCAAACTTTTCAGGTTGAGACACAAAACAGACGTTTGTGAAACTAGTGAAAATAGGAGATCTATAAGTGCAGCTTCGCGAGTTTATAGATTTCATGTAATTTCTTAGATTTATTTGTTAGTTTGTTTTGTATACAATTATTTAAAATTGTATTATTTAAAAATATATATTGTTTTAATGTAGGAAAAGAAAATAGTCGTGACCCATAAGAATTGGTCCGTGACCCACAAATGTGTTTGAAACACTGGTATAGCCCATGATGAAATTGAATACCTGTGAGAATCCTAAAGAGGGTGATCCGTAGTCATTCAGGAGGGGTCTGTAGGACTGTAATGTGGCTAAGTTGGGTGTTGAGGGAGACTGGATGTTTCCAACTGCTAAAAGAAAAATATATAGTTTTCAGTACAAGATGAAAAGGGCAGAGAAACAAAGCAGATGCAATGCAAACCGTGGCCCCTTCAGTTTGGTCTTCTACCCCTCAAGAATGATACGCCCTGGGCCTTTTTGCCCCAGCTGATTCCATTATTTTCTACTCTGCCTCTTTCCTGTTGAGGTTTTTAGACACCAGTGTATTTTGTTGAGATTCTGAATTCTTGAGTCGACTTCAAGTGAGACAACTGACTCCAGATGCTCAGTCCAGGGTAGGCTGAGCATCTAACTTTTGAATTGGGAGCAAAAACTGAGCATCTATAACAGTAGTTCTCAAACTTTTTCATGCAAGGAGGCCCAAATTGATGTTTTTGACACAGCACAAAGTTAGCTTGTACATCTACTATTTTTCAATAGCCAATAACGTATACATGGATAAGCGAAGAGAATTGGTTAAAATGATTGTGATGCTGTATTATAACTGCGGACCCCCTGGCCTGGAACGTCCCCAAGGACCCCTGGCGGCCAAATATGAGTTATTTGTCTTAAAATCATGGTCTTTGTTGTATTTGATGGTCTTCCTGACCTGGCCTGTTCTCAATTAACAGGCCAGGGAGTTTCTGGCAGTTGGATGATCCCGTGGGCTAAATAATGACTAGAAGAATACAGTACATAATATGGAACCAAACTATTCCATTCCACTCCCAGTTAGTTCAGTTTTAGACCCCGGCGAGAAAAAAAACTATTAAAAAAAACCGAGGGTGAACTGGGGGAAAAGGTTGAGAGAAAGAAATAATCACTGGCTTTTTCCCCCCACTTGCAGTACGCGTCGTCTAACGCGAGGTGTCCTCGAAGAGTCGTGAAAAAAAGAAGGGAAAAAAAGACATTCACAGGCAGACAATCAGCAGCAGCGGCTCTGCGCGGCGAGGGAGTATCATGGAGGAAACGGAACAGGGCTGATTCAAGAAGCCAAAGTGATACATTTTTTGTCACAATGTAGCGGCGCCCCCCCGGCTTTATCCTGGACACGGGTCGGTCGACGGTAGAACCCGACGCGGGGGAATCCGTATTTTAATCTCCACAGAACCGCCAACCGTTGATGTCAGCGCTGCCGTGCGCTGGATGCATGGGACTCTTTACATTAGTAATAATGGCGGATATGAATTAGCCTAGCTTCCCAGGATCTGACCCTATATATATAACTGGACAAAAAAAACTACACGCCACGGTCTTTCTCCAGGTATTCGCCGAGACCCCGAATTAAAACACTCGATCTAGCGGCTGGATGCGCTCGTTTTCGCCGCTGTTTTTCTCTTACCCGGGTTGCCAGAAGTTCCCGGGATGGGCTGGTGGACGTTGGGTTTGTAGGACATTCCCAGAGACATTGTAAATTAAAGAAATAAAAATGACCCGAAATTCAGTGAAGCGTCTGTCTCTCACTTTTTGTTTACAACGGCGGCGCCGGCAAATATGGCCGTCACTTTATATTGACACCCACTATGCTTTAAACACTGCAACTACACATCATTATTACACATCGTCTGGATGGTGGGGATTTTTACACAATGCAATCCCACCACCACCACCACAATCCAAACACGTGTTCGCTTGTTTTAACACACACAAAAAGAACATATAGGCTATATTTTTCTCAAGTGTATTTTGCTCCTTTGGCATTTTATATAGAAGATCCACTGGGAAAAACAATAGATGATCAACTTTGATCTATACTCTTCTAGAGTACAAACACTACTAATTCTATATCGACGATGGGCATCACTTTATTCCTTAACTTTTCAAACGTAACATTTCACGAAACACATAAAAAGTAAACTTTAGGCTCGTGCTATGTGGGTAAAAGAGTACTTTGTGACGGGTTTTTTAAGTTATATGTTTTACACCCACGACTTGAAGGAATATTTAGGTAACAGCGCCTTCTTTTTTTTGTCTATGAAGTTTATTTATTATTATTTCATTTTTTGCTTTAACCGTCCACGGGGAGGGGGGGGGGGGCGATTACGCTGAAAATAGCCGATCTAGCGACACCGCCGTACGACGAATAATAAACCAAGCAGAAGAAGATTATTCTTCTGAGCACAAAGACTTGATAGATACCTGGCTTTGTCTGGGGGGATGCGTCCGTCGCGTCCCGTGTCGACATGACGACTATGTACCGCTCGAGTTTTAGCGTTAAAAGTTCAATTAAAAGATCAAAGATTCTCTCTTAATTTTGAGTCACGTGTCGAGGCAAGCGGATCCGAGCCGGTTTTGACTCCCATACATCCAGTATGAGTTGTGATGATCTGGCCTCCGAGTCCTCACTCAGTGGCCTGGGGTTCATACTTCATAACCTAACCCGTTCTTGACCATTGGTGGACACACAGACACACAGTGATCAGGACCTATGGTCCAATCATGTCTCGCAGCGTCACGATCCGTTGGCTCAGTGTGTGGGGCCTGGGGGTCGCTTGCATGAGGGGACCCCGGCACCACCACCATCAATCAGACAGTCGTCACAAAAATGTATGCTCCTGCTACTACTATAGGCCTAACCTATCCCTTCCCTGGCCTTGTTTGATGAGAGAAATTGAGATACTGCAGTTTTCTTCAAAAAGTTTAAACTATTATATGCTTGTTATGGTAGCATCCTTCATGGGAGACCCTAGCTATGGGACAGTTTACTTTAGCATATTTTCAGGTCAGTGTGAAACAGGCAGAAGAAAATGTATTATGCTAAAAGCTACTGCAACAGGCCTTGCATGAATCTGAGTCAAATAGGCTAGTATATCATAGTGACATATGGTCTGTTGGGCTATTTCTCCTTCTCTGACCTCTCTCTCTCTCTTACACACAGCCTATGTGTAAAAGGTTAGATATAAGCAACCATATAATTTCTTCCCCAGTATACACAATTAATTTGTCAATTTGCAAGTGTGGTAGAAACCCATGCTACGCCTAACAATATTAACATGCAATAGCAACTAATTCCAGTCAATAGAAGAGGAAGTGGGCTATTTAACTCGTAGCATTACAAGTTCAGATTTATTACCAGAAAGTAAAAGCATGTTTAAAATATCCATAATTTAATGCAGAATATTGTGGCTACTTGTGTAGCCATAATATTGTGTATATACATGTGCAAGCTTCTGTTCTGTTTTAAATAGGGATACAAAGAGGGCCCATCAAGTTGAGGAATAGAAATGAAGTAGACATTGTCAATGATTGAGGAAAGTCATACTGATGTTGGTCTTCTATCAACTTTTACATCTAGTTTCACCCATGTTTAAGCTTTGTAAATGATGGGATCCATTGCTGTACCATTCTATTCGCACCATGATGTAGTGCTGTATTAAAGCAAACACAGTAATCATATGATACAAGTATATCAAGCTTTATTGATCATTGCACGCATTCAAATCGTGTAATGCAGATTTATTTTTGTACAACTCAGTAGTGCAACTCGTGCAATGGTAAAAGTTGTTCAAGTGTTTTAACTTCTAATCAAAACTGCCCGTTGTGTACATTGTGTACAGCACTCAAAGCTTTTTAGAAAGTCAGCAGCCCATGTACATAACATGTCACTTGTCAAAACAAAGACGTCAGACACTGGCAAATGTATATGGTGGACATTCCAGTTGAAAAGATTTGTTTAATGTGATAGTGCAGCGATGCAGTGGTGACCCTGCAGCACTGCCCATGAACCTCCTGTACATAGAAAACGTAATACAAGTAGAACAAAACAAACATTAGGGGAGGGTCATCACATGTATACATTATGCCAGAGCTATTCTTAGGTAAGCACGGGTGTCGCACACCTTAACATAGCTGATCTACAATCTCAGTGCGTTGTGAGCTTCTAGATCAGCGATTTTCAGCTTGTATTGCTTGCAGCTTGAGCTGCCATTTTGGGTGTGCGCCACCCACGTCCAACCAAGTATAAATCAGACTCATTACGATTCAATAAAATGCAAATGGTAGAATGTTCCAGAAATATTTGCCACTCAACTCTTAATGTTCAACTCTAGCAGTACTGCATTTCTGAATTAAAATTACTTTAGAGTGTACAAAATTCTCATAATTTGGTGACACACAAAGACAAGTCCCTGCAGCCCATTCATATTCCATCTTAATGGATGAGAAGGGAAGAGGATATGCACACCTCAAAGAAAAGAGCAAAGTCTTGAATACACAGATTCGATGTGTCGGGGCATATTTCTACAATACTCCCATTCCATTTAGGCAGCTCGCAGACGTCGCCAGATGTTGGCCCGTCCTTTGCAGTGCAGCTCTACAATCCAGTAGAAAAACAAGGAGGCAAGATCATTCAACACTTTGGTGAACTAAAGCTATCCAGTCTGATTATAGTCATCTTGTGTGGCTCAACAAAGCAGTTTTATAGAGAGCTGATAACATTAACGGAGGATGCAAGATGTAAACTTAACTGGACAAAATAAAAACACAGGTGATGTGTTCGTCAGAACAGAAGTGGAAAGAACTGTTATGGTCATACGAGACTTTTTTGTAATGCCTCTTGCTTTTTGTTTCTTAATTTTCCAAGAGTGTTAACCCCTGAGCACTGTCCTGTTATCACAAACAAGAACAAAGAAAAATAGAAAATATATTTCAATCTTCAGAAGAGAAGACTTTGAGATCACTAAAGAAATCTCAGGGCAGTGCTTCAGATTGGTCTTGCTCTGTCAACACCAAAAATATCAATCTTGGTCCAAGCATGTCACGGTCTCGTCTTGATCTCTGGCAAGGGTCTCATTTCTTGACACACGTATTGTCAGGTTTCCTCTTTATTCTCATAATACTTCTGTCAGTGACTGGAGTGGGTGAAGGTTTTCCTCTGTAGGAGTATGCATTATAGCTTAAAGGTTGGCAATGTTCTGTGGCACTAACCAGGCTGTCAAGGACTGTTCGTCTAGACCACACTAAATGTGACAAAGTCCAACTCAAAATATGTACAACATACATACATACCAGTTCTGAACTGGGTCAAGATCAAGTGGAAACAAACCAAGACCAGTCCAAGATGAAGCATTACTGAGCCCAATGATGCGTAGTCATTTCTTATGACGACTGTAAATATGAATTACACAGCATTATACAACCAACTCCTTGATCACCACTTGAACAAATCGAGCTAGGGGTTTAAAGAATATGCCCAAACCAGTGACATGGAAAGAATGAGAAGGAATTAGTTGAGTGCAAAAGTCTGTGCTTTCATAATAAACTTTTAAATATCATTTCTGGTTGTGACAGGTTACAGGACATGGAAAAACTCAAAAGTTGCATTGCCCATTTTGGGAAGTACCACATTTGGTCAATGTGAACCTGTCTCAGGTTCACATTGACCAAATGTGGTTCTGTGGATGTTGTGGTCTTTCTCCGTTTTAACCATAGACGGAATACACACAGATGCCGCATTGGCCACGAGATTGTACATCAATGTGGGCAACATATTAGCAGGGCAACTTGCCCGAGTTACCATGTACAAAATGTATTTTGGTATGAAAACCGACAGCTTTCATTAAATCAACCAGATGGGAATTCAGCCAGTTGCAATTAATTTAATTGTGGAGAGACCACATGCTTACATGCATAAATATTGGCACGGCTTGCCCCTGCCAATACAGAAGCTGTGTTGCCGCATAGCTCCTGTGAACAGCAGCGGCGAATGCGGTATCCACATCATGTACTATGGTTTCAACTACCTTTGGTCTTGACACAGTTAGAACGGGTTGCGACTCTGAGATTCATCAGACACAGACAGGGTTATTACACACCACTTAGAGAAACAGTGGTTAAGAGGGAAAACCTCGACCAATACACCATCTTCTTGGATACCGTGTGTTCCCACAGCCCTTGCACACTGCCACCTCGACAAACAAAATCGACCAAATTGTCTTTTTTCATCTTTTATCAAATCTTTCACTCTGAATATCAGAGGAGAAACAAACTTAAACGATCAAAATTCAAGGTGAAAACTGTCTCTGGGGATAAAACTTTCCTGTACTTGCCAGCCACTGCTTTTACATTTATGAATGCCACAGCTTAGCATGGCCCCTTCTGACCATTAAAGAAGAGAGGAGAAAAAAAAGTTGGGGTGGAGGGCAGAATAAAGCTAGTTACACTTTGTTGCGAGCAGGTGTCGTACACCAAAAATAGCAGATCTACAAGCGCACAATATGTTGAGAGCTTGAAGAGCCGCGCAACAAGGGGTAGTAGGGACATGAGCTTAAAATGCACAAAATGGGAGACTTGCAGTTCCTTCAGGGTAGGACGTGAACCTGGGGTGAATGAGTGGTATGCTATGTATCGTGCACGTGACTGAGACTTTGGGGGTGAAGTTGCTGCCATTTCTGTTGCTCCTGTACTGCAAGCTGCTGGCACTGGTCTGATGTTGACAGGATGTTGCTCAACGGCGACACACAGTTTGCTGGAATGATCAAGCCTGTTAAAGTAAAGTAAAAAGAATAAGCAATTACTGACATGATTTTCCTGTCATTGGATATGATGCATTGAAATTAGGGCTGGGCAAATATCAATGTTGTAATCATATTGTCGCAGTACGATATGTGGTACAGTACTTTTGAACTGTGAAAATAGCCAATCTACAAGCTCACAATGAGTTTGTAAATTAGATATTTCCACTTTATATTTCTTTATGTAAATAAAATAAGGCTTAAGACCAGTAAAAGACAACACTTATGCCTCATCACAATATATCCAAAATACCAAACATTGTTGAGGAAAACATTTTTAAACTTAATACTATACGTTCAAATCTGTCTATAGTCTTATACCATGACATTGAGGAACCAGCACAGCTAAAGAATGTAATTTATTTATTATTTAAATATTTCAAAATGTCTGGCCTTTAACTTACCAACTATCCTCTGTCCGTCTTCTGATCGAAGGCGAACAATCTGCATCTTCACATTGGTTCCGCTGACCGACGCGAGCACGCCCTCTACTTTGGTCCACACGCTGAGCACTGAGCCACACAGGACGAAGTACGTCCGACACCGAAGACCAATGTCGCAGTGTAGACCCATCGACGCCTTCTTACAGTGTCCTCGCCTGGGGGGGGGGGGGGGGGGGGGAGGGGGCACAGGAATGCTTCATTTTATCCCTGTTGTATGTTAACCACACAGATACATAGTACAAGCACAGACATTTATGTTAAGTGACTGACATAAGGGGCCATGACACTTTCCTGCCATGCATTTCTACGGTAAAAGGGTTAGAGGAGCACCCTTGTTGACGAAAGGTTGCCGGTTCGATTCTCCGGACGGGCAGGAAAAATCTGGGTCAGGAAGTGATTGGTCATCACTCACCCAGCACCGCTGAAGTGCCCTTGAGCAAGGCACTGAACCCCCAACTGCTCCAGTGGAGCTGCTTAGTGGCCAACAGTACTGTACTGGTCAGCTCCCAGGTTTTAATGTGCGTGTCTGTCTGTCTGTGTGTTTCTTTGTGCAGGGCGTTGCTGAAAATGAGCACTTGCGATCAGCTACTACCCTTGGTAACTAAAGGGGGGAAAAATGAAATCCAAAGCATTCCACTGCTGGACTAAATGGATTTGTCAACAAAAATGTTAATGGTATTTTTTTTAATCCTTACCACAACTAGCTTCAGCTAGGCAATGTGTGTGTGCGATTAATGCAGGTGACTGTGTTCGAACAAAGCAATTGTTGATACAACTTCATAGGTTCAAAAGTTGCTGGCATCACTAAAGGCTTTCGTGGGAGCACTCCAACCATGATGTCCAAAGTGCTTTTCTGCTCATAAAATAAAGACTTCTGTGAGTACATACCAATATGCATGAGAGCAGATCGTTGCAGAGGACTTGTACTGGTCCATCCAGTGTTGCTTTGCATCATCTGACAAGACCTAAGAAAGGATCAAAGTTTAAATAATCACCTCATATAAAAAGTTTAACCCAGCACACATTTATGATGTCAACACTTGACATTTGTATTACCTTTTTACACTTCTTCTTGATGTCTGCGTATGCCTCCAGTTTGAGTTGTTTGCCCGTGTTGGGCCGATGCACCAGGAACAACCTCTTCTTGGTGTTCACCTCCTTCACCAGTATGGCTGTCTTCTTGTTGTTCCTCACCTAAAAACACACGTTTGATTTGGTGTAACGTTTACATTCCTGCTAAAGTTAAAGACCTTTGAGACGTGCAAGAGACTGTTGTACATTTACATTCAGTGATATGTATGTCTATCTGCACTGTGTTGCTCCTGTGGTCCATAACATAACGTCACACTGATGACAGTGTTATCTGGTCAATATTTCAGTCTTAAGGGGAATCCGACTCATTTTCAATTACATTTATATACACCACACCTTATTAAATACTCTTTATCTTGCCCAATAGGCTGCGTCATTCACGGAAATGGTGAATCTCACTTCCAGCTGAAACCATGCGACTTTTTCAGCCAATTGATTTCCATTATCCATGACTTGTGAAATGTGATATACAACCATATAGGCCATTATAAACAACCATATAGGCCATTATAAACAACATGACTTGAAGTTCAAGTCCTGCTGCTTCAGCTGGAAGTGAGATTCCCCATTCTGATGAATGAGGCAGACTAGAGGGCGGGCCTAAGAGTACACCTTCCGTATGTCACTGATCACATGATCCCAACAATCCATTATCCAGTTCAAGGCAACATAGACAGAAGAGTGTGTCTTTTTCTTATATCCACACAACTCTAAGGTATATAGAGAGAAACAGACATAGTTGTATGTTGAAAATGAGTGGTATTCCCCTTTAATCATAGCTACATGCCAACAACGCATTAGCAGCCCAATGTAGCCAAATGAAAAATGTGAATCTGAGCTAAAGTTCTTTAGAATCTTTTATCATTTTGATATTGACTGTAGCCGAGCACCAACAGCCAAGGAGGCAGCCAGAGGAAGCAAACCTGCTCTTCATTTATGAGGGGAGACTTGTTGCATTTCCCAGAAATTGACACGGTCATCCCACTCCCATATGAATAGTGTCAATGTAGAGGCAGAACCTCATTTTTAGTGTTGATTCCTTCTCCAACCTACACTTTTTCATTCTCTGACTCAGTTGTGTTGTCTTCAACTAAAATTATTGTATAATATATTACTTTATAGCCCACTATAAAATATATAACCAAAGCGACAGCAACAGCAATGTGCATTTCCCCCCACACACACAAACCACCCATATTCCACAATACAGTCCACTTCCCCGCCCCCATTTACCACTGGTACTACTGCCAAATGATCTGTACCAATTGTTTTTGAATGGTTCTTCCATGACAAACCAATTATTCTTACATAATGATTGTATTTGACAAAATTGCTAGATCCTAATTCCAAATACATCAAGTCATGGTACCAGATCTCAAGGTAAGTATATGCTGAAGGTGTCTGAAACCAATACTAAGCTGGGAGATACTGCCTTCAGGGTGTATGCGCTCCATGTATATGGAATGAATGTCAAGAAAAGTTTAAGTTATGTCCTTGTTTATTTTGCTATTTTTAGCCGACCTTGTATTGGAACTCGGAAGGCCTTGGTATGCACCTGCTAAGTGTAATATATGGTTGTTTTTTGTGTTTTGTATCTTTGTAAAATCATTGTTATAAATGTTCCTTCTTGTACACAGGGCACCATTGAAAAAGAGATCTTGGTCTCAATGGATTCCCCTGAAATAAAGGTTTCAATCAATGGAAGCTTTTAGTATGCAAAACAGACCACACCTGAAACATACTGCCCAGTGCTTTGCATTTTAATGGCTTATCCAATAACCATGATGAACCCATACAAGGTTTACGCAAAAGACTGACCCCACCTGAAAACACTCTAGACCTGGAGAAAACATCACAAATAAAAACCAAATAAAAAATCCTATATGAAATCAACCGTTAGTAAGTGCTCTTGGGAAGTGGAACCAGCCTCCTGCTTATGTAGCTTGAGGCGAGGCTTGATGTACAAGTGCTTCCCTCAGCCATGATATACTGTACAAGCACACCCCCCTGGACATGACGTTAGTACCCGTATGCCACAGGGACTTGCCCCATATCAAAATGTTGATACTAGGTTCCTATCAGGGAGGCACCGGGTCCAATGTTTGTAGTCTTTGACTTGACCCCACCGAGGAATTGATCCATGGGCAATCATCATGGACACTCCAACCCAATGCCAGTGAGCTGGT
Source organism: Protomyctophum bolini (assembly GCF_963924005.1). Classification (NCBI taxonomy): domain Eukaryota; kingdom Metazoa; phylum Chordata; class Actinopteri; order Myctophiformes; family Myctophidae; genus Protomyctophum; species Protomyctophum bolini. The sequence goes on from NC_137883.1 coordinate 14,054,221, forward strand.
TAACAAATGAACTGTACATGTACACGAAAGAACAGTGAGTGTACCTGTATATAAAATCCATCATCTGATCCACTCTGTTCTGCCCAGGCATGGGTGGCTTCTTCCCACGACATTCCCCTTTCCACACTTACCTGATAAAACAGTTAAGGGTATTAAAAATCAACGCAGAGATTGTTTCAAAGCATTCAATTCATTGCAGATATTTTCTCCTAAGCAAAAAACGAATAAAAGGGCAACATTCTGCAGATTTCAGACGTATATGAAATGACATACAGTGTAGAGCTCAACGTGTCCTGCTGTGGTATAGCCTGGTGTTAGGAATCTTTTGCAATCCACCTTTTGTACCTTCTCATCACCCGATCCCAGATCTAGTACAAGACAAGGAAGTTGTCCATCCATGTCAATATAAGCAAACATTTAATTGTGAAAATGTCACCTACAAGCTCACATCACCACCATTACAGATTAAAAAATTAATGGATGGTTTAATTAAGTTAACTATTAGTCTTGCATACGCATACACACACACACACACACACACACACACACACACACACACACACACACACATATATATAGAGAGTGGCAACTCAGTAGGCGGTCCTGCATAACTTCAGGGTATGATAATGTCACACGCATACCCTCCCGTTGCAACAGTTTTGAATTAACAATCAACTGATCTCACCTAGAATGCCCATGTCATATCTGCCGTTCCTCTTGGCCTCCTGAATAACGGCTGCCAGCGTGTCAGAGAAGTACTGGAACAAGGAATTCTGTTGCTGGACCTCCATGCCCAGGATACGGTTCAGGAACTTCCCGATGTTGTTGTAGTCTGGAAGAGCAAGAATGCACACAAACTCATTCAAAGCAATGTTCTCACATTGTTTCCCCCCCCCCACCCTCCCAGGGGGTTGAGCATAACCACTCAACCCTAGCGTCTAGGGAAAGGAAGTATAGCATCATAAAGTATTGATAGGGTTGAAGTGGCCATTTTGTGGCCCCTACGATAAGTACGATCAATAATAAAGCCAGCTCTCTCATGGCTCCACATGCTTCCATCAAAGAAATTACACCCGTGTGAACTGAGTGGTGCACCCCCCCCCCCCCCTCTCTCTCTCTCCCTCATTAGCAGGCAACATTGCAGCACTATCACTCCCTGTTTCTGCCGCCCCCTACTGGTACCCTATAGTCATATACTGGTGCTCATGACCACATGGGTACATACCCTAGTACCACATGGGTACATAGGATGTACACGGACATTGCTGGTTGTAGGAGTCAGGTTGCACCACTCAAAAACTGGTCAAATTAAAATCACTTTATATACACACACACACGCACACAACAGGAATTAACTGGTCATTACTTTATACAAATGCAGAGAGCACAAGTTTTCTGTTCAATCAATGCTCATCATTTTAGGCCTTGTGACAATCAAATTATTGCACAATGTAACTTTCATTTGTAAAGAAAGTTTATTACCTTTGTCCACAGACAGGACTCCTGATTTATCCTCCACATTTATGAGACCCACTCCAATTAATCCAATTTGGATTTCTATAAACAAAACAAAAAAGACAAAATCTTATGAGTTGAACATCATAAACCATCCATCTAGTAGTCACAAAACAATAATTTTACCAATATCTTTGTAGTGCATCTAACACTGTAAGCAACATGTTATATGTCTGAAAATATTGAGACAAATACCTTTGAAAAAATCCCCTTCAAATTCTGATGGTGGAGGCACTAACGGAGTATCAAGTTTTACGATGGACTTCATGACAATTTCCAGCGCATTTCTGCCATACTGTGGTAAGAGATGGTCAGTCACCACACAATCAAAACATTATTCATCTCAAGGTGAAAATGAACAGAGACATTTATGCTTCAAATTGCGTACTTTGTTATCGAAATTGAATCTGCTGAGGTCTCTCGTTTCTGTAGCTCTTCTGTCGCCATGGGTAAGAGCACCCTGTTACAAAGGGCAAAATACTATCAATAATTTGCATTTAGTTCAAATACAAAGCTTCAGACATTCTTTTTCGTCCCAATATATTATAGATATCCAATATATTACCAGGCTTTCTAGTCGTTTTGCAACAATGGATGCAAATCTCTGCTCTCCTGCCAGCTCTGATATGAGGAAGATGTATTCAGGAGCAGTGACCTGGTTTGACCTGTGTGTCCTCCCTGAGAGAACAGAAACAACATCATGTTAGACAGGCCAACATACATACTGGGACCATTAGCAAGGAATATCACCTCTAATACTAAGCATGTGTTGTATGGAGAATATAGGTTGCTACCCTCAGGAAGGAGATATGGTGTACCAGCATACAATAAGGTCAGACTAAAGAGGTCCTTTGTCTACCAGTCGACCTTGAGGCTTAATCAGTAGATGTAGTAGCCACAGGATAATCTAAGCAGTGGATATTGCTCATGTCTTTATGTATGTAAATTGTCTTGTTCTTTGTGTTTGTATATGTGTTTCTGCATACTTGGCTGCTGTGTCGCAAGACAAATTTCAGTGTGAACTGACAATAAAGTACTATATCATATGTATCATATCATTAGGACTGCAACATTCATTGAACTAATCAATTAAATTGAATACAAAAACAGATAATTTAGTTAATATTAATTAATAGATAAATAATAGATCCCTATTTTGGCATGTCATATGCAAACAATTTAAAAGATTAGTGAAAATAGCAGATCTTCAAGCTCAGATATATTCAAAATCTTTACGGTATATAAAAAAGGGCTCGTCATTAATCGATTACTTGAAATAAAAAAATATATACACATTTTTAAACCCGCTGCTCGAATATTTGATTAATTGAACAACTAGTAAACACTCGATTGTTGCAGCCCTAGCCTAGAAAGACCACACAATTTGCTATAGTCGAGTGGTTAGAGAAAAGGTCTACTGACCAAACTGTTGAATGGCTCTGTCTGCACTCCAAGGAAGTTCCAGAGTCATGTGGACTCTCCGCCGCTGGTTCTTGACTCTGCGGTCAGCCTGCAAGGATATACCCGAGCTGGCCGCCTCCGAGATGATTGCTATGTTCTGGGTGAAAGAAAGAAAGACATTTGTTCCTCCTCAAAACATTGCCACTACAATTTATCATTTATCATTCTTCTTCAGTCAGTGAGTCACCAAATGACTCAACCACTTCACCCTGGTGTCCCCATTTTGGACAGCGTCATTATAGGCAAAAATTAACAAATTCCAAATTAAAAACAAAAAGCAACTGTACAAGCTCAAGACACGCATGACAAAGCGTTGAGCTTGTAAATTGGCTATATTCACTATTCATCACACAACGAACTACATACAAGTGGTTCATGTCTTCGTTTTACCCTTTCTACTCCTATATTAAATATTAACCTTCTCTCCGTCCATGAATCGTTGCTTCTCTGTCAGATTGAGGATTTCCACAGGCACATCCAGCTCAGAGCGCGACTCGTAGGAGATGCTTCCATCGTCGTTGCTGACCACGCGGCCCTTACGACCAGTCATCTGAAACACAGAGCAAATGACCACTTAGCAACATTGAGTCTCTGTAGTGGCCAAATCCTCGTTGCAGTTGGGCAGAAACATTTGTTTAAAATATTAAAATAAATAACCTGTGTTCCAATGGATACACAATTTAGTTACAAGCTCTTGCCAATACTTTATTGGTTATATTTGATAAAATCCCACAGACAGAATTGTTTCTCAATAGCATATCTATAGCTTGTAGATATGCTATAAGTCAAGGCGTTATATTGTGACACGTTGAGAGCTTGTAAATCGACAACACTATGAAGAAGTAGGCCATTCACTTGCCCGACAGCAAGGAAATATGAAGATTGGCCACAGAGTGGTGACCAGATATTAGTACTTACCTCTGCCACATTTTCTGGTCCTCCCAGTTCATCGATGAGCTCGTCCAGAGTGTTGGGAGGCAAATCCTGGGCTAGCTTCTCAAGCCTTTCTAGGAGATCTTTCTTCATTAGCTGGGCGTCCTCCACGGCATCCTGGCTCGTCAGGCAAGAGTCCTGACTCTCTGCTTTTACTAATCGACAAACAAAAAAGAAAAATTGGTCACATTTGTAAATAACACGCTCTGTGTCAGAGCACACCCCGGGTGCTCCATTTCTCTGGTCATTTGGAAAGCACTGCCCTCTGGAAGCATTCAGACTGCACGGCACGCGGAACGCTTCGATTGAAAATCTGGGTTATATGAGTAACTGATCACTTGTGACAACAGTGACAGAGGAAGTCATTGCAAAATGCATTGGGGCTTATTGTCTAGTGTACTCTAAATTCAAACAAGCATCGAGGTGTAACTAAACAGCTTACAATCATGGTTGTACATGGGATGAATCAATGTTCATAGGGGTTTGTAACTCGACTTCATAAACCCCCTTCCTTTTTTTGAATATTGTTGTTAGTTTTCATGTCATGATTTTGAATTGAATACCCAGGACTGGAATGGAAACAAGACCGCAAGGAGATATCCTTTTAGACTAAGTGTTTGACTGTACTCTCATACTCTGTACCGTTTACATTCTTGCCTAATAAAGTATTCAATCAATCCAATTCTGACCTATGGCGGGTGTGCTTGGGGGGATGAGGGCGGAGGCAGTGAAAGCAGGTCTGGTTGAGCCCAGTCCAGACGCTAGCAAGGCACTTTGAATGGAGTCTGGATCGATGCTCTTCCGTCTCGTCTTGCTCTTCTGCTTCTTTTTCCGTTTCTTTGGTTCTTTTCTGATGAGCCATGGATCTAAGCACAATGGACAAAATAAAATGTGACAGTCACAGTAATAAATGTGATATATTAGTATTAAAGTTCTTTTCACAATTGGTTAACGTTAAAAATATAAGAAAAACGCAATTAAAGCGTTAATCGCAATTATTTGTGTAAATGTGTAATTGTTAAAGCCCTATGCATCTAGTGTCTTCGCAGGGAAATAGTAGATCTACAAGCTTTTGGGTGCGTTTTAAGGTTGTACTTTTAGATCTGCCATTTTCCGGCGAAGGTTTTCCCTCAGAATATGGATCCTGCATGGGTTTTAAGAGGTTAAGTGACTAACCATCTTCCTCATCGTCGGTGGACTCGTCTCTGAAGGGATTGAAGTCGTCGTCCTCTACCGAGCTGGCGGACTTGAAGCTGTCGTCGCTCTCTCCGTCTTTATCAGACTCTTTGTCCGACTCGGACTGGCTGTCCGAGCTGCTTCCAGACAGGCCTCCGTGCCTGCGAGGCTTCTTGGTCACCTGCTTCTTAACTTCTGGACCTGGAGTAGTGAGGAGAGATTAATAAACATTGCATAGAAGAAAAGTCCCAAAAGCCCTCTGAAAGGTTTGCAGGTTTCTTTCTTCATCATAATTGCACTCTATAACTAAACTTAACAACTTAAGGAGTATTAAGTTGGTGGCAAATGAGAAACTTACAAACTGTATGGAAAAGAAGACCATATTAGGAATGAAAAACATTTTTTTTTTAAAGAAAGAAAAAATAATACATCGACTTGAGGACAAACTTATATATATTTTAAACGAGATTTTTCAAATTCTCCAACCACTTAAACCCTGTCATTCCGATTTTGGGCATGGCACTACAGGCAAACATATGGCAGGGCTGCCAGTACAAGCTCACAACACGTGATGCAATGCATTGCCAGTTTGTAAATGGGCCACACAACACCATCGTACGACAATGTACAATTTAGGTTTAATTGAATAAAGATGGTGGTGGAGAAATATATATACGTATACCGGTAGATGCTTTGATCTGGAATGATTTGACAAATGGGCTAGTACAAAATGTTATAAGTTCGTTGGCAAAAAAATAATAAAAATTATGTGTAACAGAAGTCACCGCCGACAGTACCTTTCCTTTTATTGCCCTTCTGTTGAGCTGCAGTTTCGCTGGGCGAAGGGGTCTTCTTTACAGAGAGGTCAATACCCAGCAGACTGAAGAGCTTCTGTCTGTCAGGAGCTGGGAAATGCTTCTCAACCAAAGACTGCAGCACACCTCTTAAAAAAAGAAAGAATGGGTGTTTAGTGTACCACTACACTTGCCACTTTACAGATAGGACTGTCATGATTACAAGTTTAAGTTGACAATTAATCGTCTGTTTGTCACACAAATAATTGAGATGAATGATTTTAGTGTTTTTTGCATTGTACTTGGCAACAACTTTTAGGCTTCGTAATCACAAATTGCACAGCACAGGTATGACAAATAACTAAAATATACAAAGAAATCGCAGAGACATTTCATATATTTTTCTTTCCCAAAAATGTGTTTTAAGCATGTAGATCTGCTATTTCTGCTATTTTAGATTTTTTTTAGATCTGAAATAATTGTGATTACCGGTAGACGATTACGACAGGCCTAAGACCTTTAGTCGTTTTAACACATTACATCCGTAGGACGTCTGGAAACATCATAGGGAATCCAATCGAGGGATGCATTGGACGTGTGTACACGTCCTAGCACATCCTCAATGATGCGAGAGAAGAATATTCTGAATTGTTTCCTTTTTTTTTTTTAATCAGTCGGACCACCGTACGGCCACCGTACTTTGCTCACTACAGTCATATTAGCTTCCCGTTGACTTGCTGTTAGCGCAGCAGAAAGAAAAATAATGCCTCGTCTCTCCTAATCCAGGGCGCTCTCCGTGGTTTTGATCTGATGGATATACTAGCGCTTCATTTCTGCTCCTCATCCGCCTCTCGATCAAAATATGGACGCTTTTTGGAGCTTCTAGCGATATAGCGGCGGGGGGGGGGGTTCAGAGTAAATGCGGCCATGTCTTTCCGGCAGCCCAGAGCTCCTATTTTGAAGTAATCCCGGGAATGATTGTGTTAATGTAGAGCTCCTTACTTTGCTGTGGAAACAAAGTCGTTGAGCTCTCCACCGCCTTCTTCCAGGGCCTCAAGTGTCCGTGCCTCTCCCGTCGACTGGAGACCAATGACCACACACTGAAAAAACAAACAAAAAAACATTTAATTATTCACTGTCATCATGGAAAGCAGATGCTAATGAACCCACATTTTAGATTTACCGTGATCTTAGTCTAATAACTTAACTAAACCGTGCCTTCCCTATTTTGGGCAGTGATTATGAATAGAAAAGACAGCACTCCATACAGGAGAGGATGTCCAGGCAGTGATTGAAGAGAAAATCTGATTATTTCCAGGACAAAGCTCACCTTTCCATTTTGAACTTCCTCTCTTGCCAGCTGGACGACTCTGCGAACCTTAGAGGCAATGCAGAGGTATTTGAAGAACCTCTGGTGAGCCGACCAGAACTGGCCCCACATTGACTTTTTCATGCGCTGCTCTGCGTCCATCAGATTGGCAGCCTGCTGAAACTTCTCTCGCGCGCTCACCCACTGAAAAGGAATAAAAACAAAAACACGACAAGTCAATACACTAGCTGCAAATAAGGGAAATAAAAGTACTTCCACAAGCTTATTAACCAATATAAATACTTTCACAAGCAAATTAACCATATAAAATTATTCAATTCAAATTCATTATTTTTCAAGAATAGTGAAAATACACGTTTACAACCCATCACAATGTGACACGTTGTGAACTTGTAGATCGGCTATTTGACGTACGACAAAGCGTATAGGGCTTAAGCAGTTAGCACGTTCTTACCAGGCGTACAGACTTGTTGTACATCTTGATGTATTGCTGAGTCAGAGGAACCTCCTCGATTTTGAAGGTCACACCTGTAAAACTCAACTGCCTTGCAATGTACATCCCCCTCAGCTTCATATCCATGGCAACAATCTCCATGGCACCGACACCCCTAAGAAACGGTCAGACAAAATATATCAGAATGCTTTCACCATAACAACAATCACCTTTTCAATACATTAGAGGAATGTGTCCCAACCCATTTCATTGTACACACACACCTGCGCTCAACGGCTTGGATGAAGTTGCTGAATTCTCTAAAGGGGGTTCCTTCTCCCCAGATGCCCAGTCGATTCATGTAGGCCATGTTTCGAGGTTCAGAGGCACCTGGATAGAGAAATAAAAGAGAAAGTTTGTGGTAGAGCCACTGAGCCAGTGAGTTGCAAGTTGTGAAGACTTGCAACCAAGAAAAAGTTTAAATCCAGCTACTGTCATGCCTCTTCTCAGCCCTCTACCTCAGGACATCTTTCCCCAAGTTGAAAGAGTAGATCAAATGCAATGACTTCCATTACAAAAACGTAACTTAAACAAGAATGATTCACGTCATAACTGCCAGGTGCAGTAAAAAGACTAATGGGTTTTATCTCCCATTGGCTTAGACGAGGATACGGCTTCATGTTGCAGCGTTCAGACTATGGGTTTTATCAGCTTAGTGGCGCTAGAGGCAGCCAATCATGAAGAAGTGTCCACTAGGCCCACACTAGTTTCAACATAGACAGTAGAGCCAGGTTAGACCTGGCTAAAAACATGATTTTTTTTGTGGCCTACTGGCAGTGTGCACACGACATCTGGGGCTGATTGGTCCAGCGGTGCGCAAGATTAGCTCAGACACAAAATGAGCTCACAGAAAGCTAGTCTCCCACAGAGCCACGCCATAAAAACGCACAGCACTACTATAATTTTACAATGACTTACTAACCTGTAGCACTAGCATACACAACCCGTGCCTTGGGAAGTTTGTTTTGCAGCTCCAGCACTGCAAGTCCAGTCTTGGTAGGTTTAGACGATCCAATTGGACAAACGTTTTTGGCTTTGTGACACTCGTCATAGACGATCTTAAAGACGACGGGTTAAAGAAAAACCATCAACATTTATGGAGAGAAATAACTATGGGTGTTCTTCTCAATTCTGTTACGAAGCGCAAAAATCCATTCATCTATGTACAACTAACAGACAGAAAGGATAGTGACATAACCAATTCAAACTATTTAAATGGACAATCAATGGACAAAGAAAAGAAAATAGGGCTTAAGTGGCTAATTGTTTTTTGAAAGGATACGACTCCATCAAAGTCCTCTCCACACCAGTGGAGCAGCTGTTGAAACCTCGTTTTGTATTTCCCCCCAGACTGGCTCTCTCCTATCAGTGACGAGTAGGTGGCGAAGATCACTCCTTTCTTCACACTCCCGTTGTGTTTGGAGGAGATCTTAACATACTTAAACTATACAATGAACAAGATGGGTAAATTAAATGTCAATTATCATTTTTAAGGCAGAAACATGTGTTTATTCAACTAGATCATATATTCTTTTTTTTTAAAGCAGTTTATTCAACTAGATTATATTACCTTGTTTAGCGAATTAACCTGAATATTCTTCGCTCCTATATCCCGTAGATCCCTTTCAGCATCATATTTCAAGTCGTTTGAAACGCTAAACCTGTATAAACAAGTCAAACAGAAAGGATACAAATGTCAACTGAAGTAGGGGGTAATCATTCCACATTTCATAGTGCATAGGTACAAAGACAAGTTTCACTCATTGTCTACTGTAAAGAAAGGCTGTTCTTACCAAAGCGATCTCTTCCGTCCTAAAAGATAATTCTCGTGGATGATCCCAGCAATGGTCCTTCCTTTGCCAACACCTGCTCCGTCACCGATCAGATAGGCAGCTCGGTCGCCGTTAGGGAGGAATGTCTCGTGTTGCTGCCATGGACAGACAAGGGCAAGAGTTTTTAGCTTTGGTGACTGAATGATATAAAGGGGATGAAGATTGACTGCAAAATAAAGATTTGCAAAGCCCGGGTGCATACGTTGGTGAGACATACAAACAGTCCTACAGTCTGCGGGTTAAAAATCACCCGTGCTGTGGGTTCAAAATCACATGTGACTCCCGACATGCATGGCGGGTTAAAACTAATCTGTGCTGCGGGTTAGAAATCACCCGTGGCTTCCTGTGATGTTAGGTTAGAGTTTGAAAAGGGTGTCTGACTGTTGGTTGTCTAACTAAACACAATTTGAAAATGCATTTTCTAACGTTATTGGGTTTCGAGATGGAAATAATAGCCACGTGCCAGTCATTAAGGTTGGGCAAGGATACTTGGTCATGTTATGATATAAGATACTTGGAAAAGGATTGTAATTATCTTACTATATATAGTAAAAGTAATGGTTACAAACAGAAATAAGTTGAATCCTCAGGTACTTAAGTATGACTTAATTATGGCAAGCTGCCAGTTGCCACTCTTAACAATTTTGGACGTGTACACGTCTTTTCTAATCAAACTGCAGGTGGCCTTGGATATATAATGTAGGTCTTTAGGGCTTTTTTATTGATATAAAACAAAACATTAAAATAGATTGTTTTTGTTGGCCTCTCCTTCTGCACCATACTCCTTGCTGTTTCGCACATGCGCGCTGCCGTTCACTTCCTTGTTTACGGGTCAGAAAGAATGGTTTTGACCAGATAGGCAATGTTCCGTCTTTATTTCTGACTTCAGCATACCTCTCGTTTGGAATATTAACGCTTCTAGAGAGACTTCAGCATGACCAGCGCACTGTAAGAATGGAACATTATATCTCCCGGTTTTTGGGGTGGAACAGAAGGCAGGGCTTTTCAGAGTAATATCTGCCATATCTGCTGGCACTCTAGCGCTTATATTTTGAAAGATGGTAACCCTAACCCTAGATGGTAATGAAGTCCTATGGCTGAAGGACAGCAAACGTTCACACGCCTGGCATAAATAGTATTTTACCTGAGCGGCATATGTGATGGCTTCCAGCTGCAAAGCAGACAGCCAACCTCGGTCCATGGTTTCTTCAGGGATAGAAAGTCTGTACCACACGTCGGGTGGGTTGACACTGGACAAGGAGCTGGTCTCCACCACAGGATCAGGATGCCGCTGGCCAATCTTTACTGGATGAACCAGGTCAAAAGATCAGGATATTGCCAAGTGGGCTCCCAAATAATTGGCAAAACACTTAAGTGATCACCTATCTGACCACTTAACAATGACTGCCGGGTTATGTGGTCAGATGGGTGGGCCTTATCGGCCGATCACGTTTGAGATACTCAAATGGCCCCTGGTCCTGAGTCGAGAACCACTGCAATGGGTCAATCACTGTGTGCTGCAATTCTTACATGATTAAGATTAATTACGCCAGAGTTATCCTTAGATGTGAGCATCAAAAATAGGAGATCTACAAGCTCATGTGGTGAACAGAATGTTAATACTAGAAATGTACTCTGTCGAGTTGCCAACTTGCTAAATCTTTTAGACCCGTTGGTGACCTTATACCAACCTTGAAACGTACCTTAGTTACGTCACCATAAACAGCCAATAAGGGACCACCATTCTTACCGACAAATACATACATACTAGGGATGTCGACGGGTAACCGGCTAGCCGCTGATAAGTATGCTTATAAGCTTTACGGTTAATTTGCATAATAATAAATGCGTGTTCGGATCTTAAATCCCTTTATTTTAGATCGTTTTTAGTAATAGTACAACATAAACATTACAGAGACTGTAGTTGTCACTGTACAATACTTTAAAACAGTTGTCATGTTGCACACATGCCTAAAATTGCTTCTCGTCAGCGAAAAGTCAACAAACAGAACACGGTGACATGCATGCTGATCTTCCTTAATAATAATAATAAAAAAGGCTTAGCCCATGCGTCCAGTGGCTTTATAGGTATAGGCTGCTCAGATCTAGACTGGACATATTTATGTTTTGGACTAAAATCGGCGGACCTCTGTACTAGACGCGCAGATGCATGCATGCAGATGCGTTTATTGATGATTAAGCCTACAACAATTTATTTATATTGTTAAATGTTGCTTTTGTTTGTCTTTTAAAAAAGGAGCATAAATAAATGTATATTTATATGTACCATTCATCTACCAACTTTAATTATGTAGCCTATACATGCATATTACATTTGGGGTAGCCTATTAAAAAAAAGAAAATCAACAACCGTTAATTAACCGGATAATGCCATCGGCTACCCGGCTGGCAAATTAACCGTTACCGACATCCGTACATACCGACAAAACTTAAGTCATCAAGAATGATGGTCCCTTATTCGCCCAATTTTATTTGGCCGGTGGACAACACCGTCATACCCAGCCGATCGCAGTACTTGCACGCTCTGCTTGCGCAGGTAACAAGTAAAAATGCTGAAATATGCTACCAATTAAAACATGGCTTCACAATTTTTGGGTATGGCATTATGGGCAAAGCATTCACAATGTTGTTGCAAGCCGAGCTTGTAGATTGACCATCCTCCCTGAGCAACACCATTATACCAAGTATAAATGACTTAAATTAAAAGCCAGTGTTGTTGTAATGGGCAAGTTGTCGTCACATCCCAAACAGAACTATTCGTGAATATAGCTGCATCACTGAACAGTAATAACATTTTTCAACCAAGTTCTAAGTTGACTCACGTTTCATTGGCAATTTTGGCATGTACTCTGTATCCGTTTCTATAAGTTGACTCACGTTTCATTGGCATGTACTCTGCATACGTTTCTGCAACACCCAACTCCTCTTCCTCTTCCTCCTCAGGCTCATCTTCCTCTTTCATCCCTGGGAGTTTCTGTGAGAAAAACGAGTGCTTTGTAGCATTTCAAATCGACCGACTGGTTAGAAACTGTTAACCAACTTTCCACCTGGCATCTCTACATTTTTTAATACTTTAATTGCAATTATTTCATATTACATTTCATGTTGCACAATACATGTTGCATCTTTATTGTTTATATATATATATATATATATATATATATACACACACATACATACACACACACCCATATATGTTACAAACACACTCTAAATAAAGTAAACAAAGACATGATTACACAAATGAAAGTCTGACATGAGTCCATTTATCTATATCAATTATGTGCAGGCATGTCATTGACCACACACACACACACACTTAAATGATAGCATTCCAGACTTACCAGGCTAGGTGAAAAGCTCTGTGGTTTCATGTCATCATTTACCCAGATGCGAGGAGAATCTTTACTCGAGACTTCCTTCTTTATACCATTGTTCATTTCCACTGAAAGTCCAAGAGAGCATACAGGTCTTAGAAATGCTAAGCTGTTGCTTAGCTTCACAAACTCTGGTACACGTGATTTCTGGAGTCATGTGATTAAGTTGACCATAGAGCCCCAACAGGTATATACAATTATACATAGTTAGTTACCTGATGAAGATCCGAGCAAGCGAAAAGTTGTAATTGCATTACATTTTTGCTCTAAGTGAAGGATTCTTTTGCTTTTCGTGGCTTGGCTAAACACAATGAATATCGCCCACTTATACTTAATAGTCGGCTGCTAAATGTATTTGAGAGAACAAATTCCTCCAGAGATGTTATAGCTGTGTCCGTTTAACTCACTATGGCCTGTGGCTGTCGCAGTAGCTACTGGCTGAGCGATGTCAGGTGGGGGCTTGAGCTTCATGAGTTCCATCAGACTGTTGCCCTTTAGACCGGTGCTCTTCAGATTTCTCATCCTAAGGAGGTCCTTCAGCTGGATCTGAGAAGAGAAGAACATTCGCTAATGGAGTGTAACCAAAGGCCACTTGCAATATTTCCGTATTTTTTAGTTTCCGAAATAAGCTTAGTAAACTTACCTGATCTGTGCCAGCTGTGGATACCGAAGGATTCATGGAGGCAGCGGAGGCCGACGACGAACCCCGTAGAGCCGAAGCGTTCACGTGCACCACCTTGGTCACAGTGATGGTGTGTTTTATGGGGTTGGATGATTGTTTTGTCACCACGGTTCCTAGCGAAGGTAACTGATTCAACTGATTTAAGACAAATGTGGTTGTAGATGGCTGAGGTTTGTGCTGTTATTATGGGAACACATAAAAAGGGAAAGAATTAAAATAGAAAAACGGCTCAAATCCATTGTTAATCACATGAAACACTAGCGTCCCTATTACTCGGCATGTGATTAATAGGCGAAAAAAATCTGATCTACAAGCTCACAACGCATCAAAATGCAAGCTTGTAGATGGGCTATTTTCACTACTGACATACAACGTATTATACATAGTTTAAGTGGTTAACATACCCTGATAGTAACTATGGGGTGTGGAGCCGCAGTCTCAGTCCTGACAGCTCCCAATGCCTCAGTCCCCAAACCAGCACCCAGGGCACTGATGGAGATAGACTAGGGGCAGACAATAAAAAACATTGTTAAACACGCCATAAAAGTTCTGCTAACTCAACATGGGGCCACAAGTGATAGTCACATTAACACTTCATTTTCTATGTAATTACAGACATTTGAGAGTGTGTGACTATGAGCTCCAAATACAGGCATCATACTTGCTGGGCTGAGGGGGTTTGTGCAACATCCTGAGATTCAATGTCGAATACATCGTTGGGGCAAATGCCGCTTTCACTTAACGCAGTCAGAAGTAAATCCTGTCCTGGATCCATCTGCAAAAGAAAAATATGTATGATTATCACTACCAACCTCACTATACTGTACATTTTATAGTGACAACATCAATGGGAATGTGATAAACACCAACTAGCCATCCTCCCAACAGCTTGATGATTAAACAAAGTTAAACTACAGTGATTGCAATAATACAAGAGTATTACAATCTTGACCTGGTCAAACCGTATTAAAGCTGAAGTCAGTAGATGCATGTCCAGCTATACGGGTGTCACATGTGGGAACAAACGACCGAATCAGTCTCTCAAATTCATTGTAAACACAACTTGGCGCAAATGAACAATACAAGGCTAAATAATAAAGAAGTTGGAAGAAATGTCAAGAAAATCACAGATAAAGTGAAGAGTAAACAGCTATAAAGGCAAGCTAAACGTTTGTTTTACATGATGCTCAAAGACACCAGCTCTCCAAATGAATGGTCGCCTAGATACCTAGATGTTATTAATAGTTGGCTCTACACAACTACTTTGTATTTACACAAGTTTAAAGGTCGCTACAATAAAGTGTTATAATAACGTTCAATTATCCTGGCTGGGACTGGGAGGGATGTGTCACCAGTCCAGCATCAAAGTGACCTAGACAGACCCAGGCGGCAGGGCAGGCGGGCACGTGTTTGCACTGAACAACTTCCTGCTCCGTGTGTGTGTGTGTGTGTGTCTCAAGTCGTTTCCCACCAGTTATTATTACATCATAACCCAACATAATAATTATTTAAATCATTGCCATCGTTGAAAAGGTAACCAACGCAGCACCGATGAGCCATAACATGATACATAACCAACCATCCATACACCAATGACACGACCCGGTAAATCGCGACCACCACGACACCGAAAACAAGAAGATTTGCAAGCTCACGACGTGCTGCGATGCGTTTGTTGATGTGCTGCTGTGTTCGGCTAGCGCCACCAATGACGAGGTTTATAATAAATAAATTCATGCTTATAATGATTGAGCTGTCCACCTTGATATGTGCTCATCCACAAACTGCCATGTCACAATAACAACAAACGTGGGTTTTAGACTTGGAACCACTAGCAACACTTCCCCTCATAAAAAACACGTCGCCCGTTCATCGTTCGTCCGTGTGTTAATTTAATTGACATGCTGGTTGTAATGTAGGTTCACTTGGCTAAAGCTAAATGCTAAATTAAAACGCTCCTATCAGCTCAAGAGTGAAACTTACCAATAGTTAAAGTTAACGACGGTTTAAACAGTTCTCATTAAACCCACAGTTCTCATTAAACCCAAGTTCTCACTGGAGCTTTATATTGTCGCCTGTTTAGAATTCCAAATCATAACGTTTAGCTACAACCATTAGGGCATGCTAGCTTGGCTAATTATCGCCGCATTGTTTTGATATTGTTGACGGTCACACGCTTATACACTCACTGTGTGTGTGGTTTAACAGCGCGGAGGATAGCTTAGCTCATTGCTAAAGCTAATGCTAAATGCTAGAGAAGGAGATGATAATGTAACCTCGCGTCACCAGAAAAAGGCACTGGTCAGTGTTGCCAGATGCCGTGAGAGAAATAAGCAAGAATATGAAAACAAGACCAAAAGAAGCAAAGATAATGCATGCATCTGCTATTTTCAATCAATAAATAAATGGAGAAAGAAAAATAAATGAATATTTTTTAAAACATTTTAACAATAAAATCTGATCTTGTATGGGGGTCCCTGCCCTGGCAAGCAGGCTGGCACAGAATATTTTCAGTTGGGGGGGGGGGGGGGTGTTAATGACATTAATTTGGGTGCAAACTCTGCAATAGATATTGGTTGGCCACCCATTTTACATTTGAGATCAGCCCAGGGAGTGACATTGCTGTGGGTACAAGCAGACATAAAAAAGCCTCTTCCAGCTTCTCAAAATTGAAGGCACAATTTTACCGAGATTCCTTGCGAGCGTGCGAAAGCTGTATTTGGCCAGTAGTCACTTAAGTGACAGCGAGAGACATGGATGAGTCGCTACTCGCTAGCCCCTCTCGGGACCCCCTGGGTCAGCTCATTCTATTAAATATTTTTTTATCCCACGATTTTATAACCCAGTTTTCTTTTTCACCCAGTGCCAATTATATAATGTAATCCTGGGCGCTACACTTCCTCTGCCAACCTGGGGGGGCAGCGGACTGACCTCATGCCTCCTTCTATGCATGAGGAGTCCAAGCTGCTTCTTTTCACCTGACAGAGGCGAATTTCCCCGGCCGGACGTAGCGCGTGGAAGGGACACGTTATTCCGACCAGTTCCTTTCCCCTCCATCAGGCGCCCAGGACCAGGATTACGGCATGTTTTTGTGAGGGTATCTACCCTAGGGGACACGGGGAGAACATGCAAACTCCACACAGAAAGGCCCCATCACCAACCCCTGCCTCGGGTATGGGCATTGATGACGCGGAGGAGGGAACACGCCGCCAGTGCCCACAGCGGGAATCGAACCCAGGACCTTCTAGTTGTGAGGCGACAACACTACCAACTGTGCCAACATAAATACCATCGGAAACGTCGTCTCTGCAGCGTTTGAGTGATTCTGATCACATTTCAAACTAAGCATATAAGAGCTATAGGATACAACGGAAACCGCTGAGAATTTTCCTTTGCCGCAGAAGCCGTTAAGTATTTTTAATCTGTGTTTGACCGATTGGTAGCTCTGATTCCTCTCTTCGTTCCTTGTTTATTGACATCCCATTGTACCGCCTTCAGCTGCGGGGTTGGCTAGCTTTGCGTCCCTACGTTCCTGCCTCTGATCTGCTCTGTCTTAGCTATAGCCACTAGCTAGCCAGCACAATGGGATGTCAATAAGGAAGTCAAGGAAGGAAGAGAGCATTTCAGAGCTGGCAATCGGTCAAACACAGATTAAAAATACTTAACGGCTTCTGAGGCAAAGGAAAGTTTGCAGCGGTTTCCGTTGTATCCTATAGCTCTTATATGCTTCTTTTGGGCCATTGGACCGGCACGAAGAAATCGCAGAAATGACGTTGACAACAGTATGTTCGTCTGTCTCCCATTATACGCTATATAGCTGGGACCGGACCCTTTGGGAAGTAAAGTTATCCAACTGTCAGAAACCTTACGTACCATTGGGTTCTGGCTAGAGAAGTCGCATGAGTGACATAACTTGGGCAGCGACACAGCGTGCCTTCAGCACTTCACTGCTTGATTTCCTGTCTTCAATGGAGACACATCCCTCCAATGAACTGCAGCAGCCTACAGAACTACAAGCAGATATACGCGACAAGGGGTGGCCGACGGCTGTGAGTGGCAGGAGTCTCTTCTTGGTTTTTAAACAGCTGGTGGATGGAAATGAAGCACCACCCACACTGCAACTTGCAGCGTCGGCCAGAAAAACGGAAACGCTTTGCAGACGCTGTAAATTGCAGCGTGGGTAGAGCTTTAAAAACCAGGAAGAGACTCCTACCGCTCACGGCATCTTGCCACCACTTGTC
Source organism: Protomyctophum bolini (assembly GCF_963924005.1). Classification (NCBI taxonomy): domain Eukaryota; kingdom Metazoa; phylum Chordata; class Actinopteri; order Myctophiformes; family Myctophidae; genus Protomyctophum; species Protomyctophum bolini. The sequence continues at coordinate 14,072,076 of NC_137883.1, forward strand.
ACGTATATCTGCTTGTGCCCTGTCCGGTGTTGCCGTCTGTGGGAGGTCCACATGTGCTTCAATGTTTACATCTGGATTCACGGAAGCAATGCAATTTTCCAAATCGCAGAGAAGATGGTTAGTCTTCTGGCTACACTGTGGTGAAAAGGCCCCATCCGGATGCTTGCAGGGGCCCAGGGGGCCTCAGGATTTTGAGCGACACTACTGGTCCCAGCCCCGGGACATTCTTTTGAGTCTTACTTCAACGACGACGTTAGAGTACAGTACTGAGTACAGTATTGCATGATTTGCATCCCAGGACCCCGGGAGGGTGACATGATTGCATCCTTATTTGCATCACTGATTTTAGAACCACTGGTTTAAACAATATTTAGGAAACATGCCCAAATCAGCAACACAAGAAACAGCCCAACGTCGCTTATAATAAGCAGACATGGCAACACTGCATTCTATATTCCCTGCTCTGATGCTGGGATCCGGTCTGGAGCCCCCCTACCGCATCCGGTCATTTAAACCCGTACAGAGACATGCACGCACACGAGCCAGTTCCGTATCCGCACCGGGGGAAAGATAGGTTTAGGTTCCCCCACAAGGACCCACAGCCTAGCCCTAGAGAAGCAGAGATGTCGCTCGTTTCTGTCTCCGTCGTGCTGCGGCGGGAAAACAGCGAATCTACAAGTGGCGGACGTCCGCGAAACGCACCGTGCCGTGAGCTTGCAGATCTGCACATCGTTCGCCGCGCGACACCGTCGCACGGACGACGTATGAATCTGGGGCATGTGGCTACGCGAGATTACGAAAGCGAAGCCTGGAGCCGTGTGTGTCCTCGGCTCGCTCGCAGCCAGACAGTCCCGATTAAATGAATTAAAAATGTGTCGAGATACGTACAATTACTAAAATACGTAAAATGTACTTTAGATTAAATAACAACAAACAGAATATCAATTAAAATACATATAGTGAACTCACTTGCCAGGTACACCGCGACCGCTGTGGGTCCCAGACAGTGTGTGTGTGTGTGTGTGTGTGTGTGTGTGTGTGTGTGATGGTGTTTGTTGTTCTGCTGCTCGCGAGTCGCTCCAGAGTCGAGACAGACTACCAGCACCAGCACGCCATGTTTTTTATCAAACGCTAAAGCCGCATGCCGGTCACGTGACGCACGCAGCCTGAACCCCGGAGCTCGCTCGCTGCCTTGCCTTGTGTTGTTGCTGCCTTGGCCGCTCGCGCTGCTACCCTTTTCACTTCACGTCCCGATCACCATCTCCATCGTCCCGAAGAAGAACGGCGACCACAGCGGCTCTCCTCCGCCGAGCACCGGCCGATCGCCTCCGCGGTGAAACCAAAGCGACCGAGATGTCATTTCGGCGCGCGTGTTTGTTATAAAAAAAACGACGAAGATTAAAAGCTAAAAAAAAATAAGACGAGGCGAGTTATCTGGTGTCACGTGACCGATTGAGGTCTTTTTAGGAAGTGACGACATGCGGGGCTTCTTCTTGTTGTTGGGGAAAGTGACCAGCAGGTTGCGTGGGTTTGCGCTTTCCAAATTCCCACGTGTCCCCAAAATCTAAAAAGTTACAAGTTGAACCTGGCCTGGCTGGCGTCCCTAGTCCCCACGTTTTTATTTTGGGCATGTCGTTATGAGTGATTTGATTATAAATTGGGTTTGAAATGCTAAAAGGATATGTGTGTGTGTTTTTTTCTGCAACCTGTTCAAGTATTCAATCAATTAATCCATCAAAAGTAATTATGTCCTAAAACTCCCTTAGACATGTGTGCCCAGTTTAACCTTTCCCCATAAAATAGTGGGGGGAAAATAAATCTTTATACCCTAGTGTATAACATGTATATAACGAATTGAGACAGCTCTGTGCCCTCTGTTTACAAAATGCTGTACCCCCTCCAACTATATACGTTCCCATTTTCAACTGTTATATTTTGACACTTTGGCAATGTAAACGTGTTTTCTCATGCCAATAAAGCAAATGAATTGAAATATTCCTAATTTAATTAAATGCACTGTTTGTCATTTAACATATCGACTTGCATGCAATACACACACACACACACACACACACACGCACACATTATATACCTGTATATATATATTATATTCCATTGTTCTTTGAAGCCTTGTCAGTTTTAAATAAAGCACCACCAGAGGGCGACAGAAAGCTGCCTCATTTTCAAACATGGCGGAGAGAAGCCGTGCGGTCTGCATCATCATCGGTTGAAGACTTTAAAACCTCCGCACAGACAAGAGTATTAATGGACGCTTCCGTGACGTTAAAGTCGGGTGAAAGTGTCCCTGAGCGAAAGTGTAAATGACTAATGTATGACAGACGAAGCATAGTTTGGAAACGGTAGCATTTACTGGATATACATGTACGGATCCCTTTACCAACCGAGCATCCAGGCAGGCAGCAGGAGGAACCACACGAAAACAAATCCGACCTGGACGGGGGTAAGTTTCGTTTGCTCTTAGATTGAAGTCAAAGTGGTGTATTTATTTACTGTTGGCAGGTACTGAAAGCAACGTATGTGTTTGATATACTGTGTGCTTGCTTGCTTGCCTTGGTGTTGTTTGCCACTTGCCAGCATGTCTGTCTGACTGAAGGAAGGGGGGGGGCGAGCCGAGGACACAGACAGACACCATGTTCTATGTTAGATCAGGTCAGCAGAATTGCATGATCTGTTGCAGCCTTGTGGCAGCTCACTTATACTGATGTCAGTGATGTGTTTGGGTGTAATGTAAGCAGTAGCGTGAATCATAACAACATGAAATTATTTAACAGGTCATCGTCAATCAGTCAATGGCGAACCAAGAAGACCCAGGTCCCATATAGCTCCACCCACCCTCTTACTGTCATTTCCACTAGGAACTCAGATCAGTTTTATAGGATACGTAGGAACTCAACTGGGTCGGGGGTCTCATTATTCAAGTTTGTACCCAGTACTACTTGGTACCCCTCAATTCTACTTGGCAAGTAGAATTGAGGACAACTGTGTGTGTGTGTGTGTGTGTGTGTGTGTGTGTGTGTGTGTACATGTGTACACTTGATTGACGTTTTTATTTACAGTTTGCAGAATTACAGTACATTTCAAGCACAACTCAATACAAAAACTGTTAACTGTGAGTGGACGCCCCAATAAAGCATTACACTTGTTTACAAGAGGGTCCACCTTGTTCAATTCATCAAAAACATTTAGAGACGTACACATATACACTTCTACACACTTACACTTACTCAAACTTACACTTCTATTTAGCCAAAGAACACATACACTTACACAATACACATACACACTACCTGAACTAAATGTATTTAAAAATGGGCCATTCCACAATACACATTACACACACATTATCCAGGACCAGGCAGGAACTCACTGGAAGTTTGTCCATGTTATTAATATGTGTGTGTGTGTGTGTGTGTGTGTGTGTGTGTGTGTGTGTGTGTGTGTGTGTGTGTGTGTGTGTGTGTGTGTGTGTGTGTGTGTGTGTGTGTGTGTGTGTGTGTGTGTGTGTGTGTGTGTGTGTGTGTGTGTGTGTTATTTTTTATTGGTGCACAATTCCATATGGATCTGGCTATACAGATATCCCACCTGACCGTACATTACATAAATGTGCTAATGACTATAACAAACCAAGACAGTACAAATGTGCATTTTATACAGTGTAGGCTATATGAAATGGTTTCACCTAAAGATAAACCATACACTAAGTACAGTAGTTGAAACCATTCAAACCATTTCAAATACAGAGATACAGCTCGGGCTGTTCTCATATTGAAGACAGTAGGAGCTAGTCTCAGCCAACCAATTGATCTGTTGTTTCCATGTTGAAAAATGTTCATACGTTAAAAAAGCTGATCTACAAGCTTGCACATCAGTATTTCCTCTATTTCTTTAGCCTTTAAATATAAACATAATGAATAGGTCAGTAATTTCTTTGTATATTTCAGTTATTTGTCATATCTGCCCTGTGCATTTCTTGATTACCAGGAAAACAGAAATGTATTCTATATTCAATTATTCATATGTTCCAATGTTCAATGTTACAAACACAATTAAATCGTTAATCGTAATTATATGAAAATTAACCGTCAACTTAAAATTGTAATCGTAACAGCCCTACATCTCCCGTTCACGATGAGGTGATGATCAAGCTGACACAAGAAGGAAGATACTCTCCTATACAGCGTCTACAACATGACACACAGCGGCAAGAGGAAGGTACGTACGTTGTGTTTCTGTTGAGTTTTATTCTAAACGGAGGCTTTGAGAACTTTTCCAGTAAACAAGCACATAATCTGTGATTAAATGCGACCGGCTCTTGGTTTGCACTTGAAACCTGGTGAGTGCATGATGAGGGTACACCAGCACACTAGTGTAATGGATGCATCGCTGCAGACTTTGCTTGAGTCAATAGCCCACAATTCATAGCATTGCGATGCCATCCTTCTAGCTGGTAAGAAAAAGTAAACTACACTGCTCATTGTTGATTGATAGCAGCACTGTGTAGCTGTTTCCACATGTCTATACTATGTTTAAGTAAATAGTTTTGAGTAAGCTGTTTCCACGCCTCATTTCTTTAATACTCTTGTTTTCATGTAAATAAAGGATAATTACAGTGGCTTTTGGCACGACTGGGATAAAATGTATTCCAAAATGCCATGCTGTTTGGATAAGCTGATGCATCTGTACTGCTAGTGTTATAATTTTCATTACCATTTAATTTATTCTATATAGTAGCAGTCTTGTGTTTTCCTTCGAATGCAGAATTGCTCACCTGTTAATGAACCCTACCTTTTTAGAGGTTGGAAACCTCACAAACATTCCTGTTGCAAAATGTGTGCTTGTCCAGGCAAATCATATTCACATCTTTTGAAACATGCATTTGGTCTCAGTGCAAAAATGACTTTTTGACAGTTACTCACAAGGTGGTGGAAGAGAGTTCTTTTGAAAGAGCTATTTTCCTTAGTGTTTTACAAATGCATGTAAAAAAAAAAAGAAACCGGGGCCAGGGTATATCTTGGTTCCTCCAGCAAAACAAGCTTTCTCTTTCTTTATCAACAACCAAAAGTTAGAATCAAGAATCAAGAGGGGTTTATTTGTCTCTTTATTATACTGCAAAAATGTTTAGCATGTTACACACAAAGACTGTGCTAAAACAACAATACAAAATACAATAAAACCGAATGCACACATACAGTTTATACTGTATGTGTCGCTTCTATTTGTCCTTTGACATTTTCAGAAACCTGCTCAACGCCGATGTCCTGCAACATACGAGTATATTACAGAACCAAAATGGTGCAGGAGCATTACTTTTACCGAGTCATTCAATTTCCACCATTTGCTCATTTTCACACCCAGGTAGCAAACCAAATTCCATCCACTTAAAAATGCAGAACACTTCAGAGTTGACAGAGAAGGAAGACCAGTGCTCCCCCTGCTGGACAGACGAGGAGCCGTCGCCACCACAGCTGCACTACCCGGCTCAGATGTGGCGTGGCTCTTCGGTGGAGGTTCCTCTTCCTCTGGGCAGCAACACGGCTCACATGCCCCTCCCTCTGGGCAGCAACACGGCTCACATGCCCCTCCCTCTGGGCAGCAACACGGCTCACATGCCCCTCCCTCTGGGAAGCAACACGGCTCACATGCCCCTCCTCACCAACAACTGCTCCGCTCCGCTCGCCCACCAGAGGAGAGCCGTACGACGCAAGGTCAAAGGAAAGAAGTCCACCAAAAGAATGTAAGGCGTCTCGATCATCAAGGCGTTCTATGTTTTAGTTTTCCTTTTTACATTATTTGTAATTTTTCAGATTTAACATGGGGGCAGAAATCAACAATGTCTCAAATCTAGAACTTTTATTTATTTTTGTTGTGTGTGTGTGTGTGTGTGGGGTTTGGGGCACGTTGAAAGTAGTCAAACATGGTTGTAAATGTCTCTTTTGTTAATCGCAGTACTGAAAATGGGACTTCACAAAACCGAAAAGTTACCGACTTCTTTCCTATTCGACGGAGCTCAAGAAAAAGTAAAGACGAAATCAAGGTGGGTTTTTTTGTGAAATTTGGTTAAATTCTTCTTGTAGTCCTGCAGTAGCAGTTTGTATTTGAATTTTCTACCTCATGGGTATTTAGAATGGCTTCATATCAACTGTATTTGTGTGGAGGTGAAATGTGTTCATTTGCAGTAACACCTTCTCATTGTGTTTTATTGTCAGTGTGAACAAAAGCAGCACATTGATCATCTCATTACAAACGGGATAGAGGAAGGAATGGAGGTAAAAAAATAAAACACTTTCTCTGCTTATATTTGCCGTGCGATAGGTAAAACCAGTCTGTGTCATTTAATTCCAAATTTGTTTTCTAACATCGCCATTTTAAAAGGTCCATGTTTGTTATGGAGCTTATTTTCATTAGAATTTAGTTTGTTACAAATATGGAATTATTCCAACATATCTCTGTTCATGAGACTAGCCCCCTATATTGTGAATAACTTGGACTGTATCTAGCAGTGTCTTTTATAGCTTGTATTGTGACTGCCACTTAATTATATGAATACACCATAATTTGACTACTCTCTTCTCTCTTTTTTTTTGGTACAGGTGCAACATATCGAGGGGAAAGGGAGAGGGGTGTTTGCCACCCAGTGCTTCCAGAAAGGCGAGTACATCGTGGAGTACCATGGCGATCTTCTGCACATCACCGATGCCAAAAAGAGGGAGGCCGAGTACTCTCAAAACCCAGCCACGGGATGCTACATGTACTATTTTCAGCACCTCTGCAAAACATACTGGTATGTTAAATGAACCGGAGCATTTCCTTTGCAGGCAGTGGTGGGAAAAGTACTCAAATGTTTTACTTAAGAAAAGAAAAAGTATCAATACTGCAATATAGATACTAGTTAAAAGTAAAAGTCCAGAATTCAAAATGTACTTGAGTAAAAGTACAAAAGTATTGGCATCAAAATGTAGTTAAATAGTAAAAGTATGGCCTATTTTTTTAGTTTTCAAATGTATACAAATCATTGGAAAACTATAAATAATTTTATATCGTTTTGGACAAACAATCCAGCAGAAACAACTTGGACATGTATATAGGTAGAAATATTTGCAGACTAAAAACAGTGTCTATCGTGTTTCTTTTAACCTTAATGATACTTGAGTATCTTTTATATATCTCTCTTTTTCTAGTGTGGATGCCACAAATGAGACTGGCCGAATGGGCAGGCTGATAAATCACAGTAAAAATGGCAACTGCCAAACCAAGCTGCATGACATCAACGGCGTGCCCCACCTCATCCTGGTGGCGTCTCGGAACGTGGCCGAGGGCGAAGAGCTGCTCTACGACTACGGTGACCGCAGCAAAGACTCTATCGAAGCTCACCCGTGGCTCAAATATTGACCACTCATTGACCAACGGGGGCGATCGCAAAGAGAAGGAGGAAACAAACGCTTAATTTACACTTTTGCGCGCGCCGAAAATAGCCAATCGGTAAGCTCTCGCCACTGCGCGCCTGCAACACACCGTGAGCTTGTAGGTTGGCCATTTCCGGCATGCGCTGCCGTCGTGCGACGGAATATAAACTGAGTTTAAACATTTGTTTCTCATTAGCTAATGTAAAACAACAAAAAAAACGCCTTAGCAGCAGAATATGTATCCAGATGGATGTTCTTGTGTGCAAGCGGGAGACATTGGGGATTTAAATTAATGGAGATTTAAGGTACATCTGCTTTGTCAGACGATATCCATATTAAGCTTATTTATACACAGATATGTAACATGCTAGGTCATTTGATTTCAGCATATTTATTTTGTACATTTTGTATAACCTTTAAAACGAGAGCTATCGCAGCATGCGCGTGGTGGTGGCTGCTCGGCATTTTATACTGTTCTTTATTCTTAACTGGTAGCCTTAGTGGCACTTGGCAACAGCGGAAGGAACCAAGTTTGTTTTTGTTTGCAGCCGAGCACAGAAAAGGGGTAGTCCACATGCAAATACACATGATTGATTGTTCAATTTTTCTTTTTTTATTGTTGGGATTTGGGGGCATTTGTACTCTATTTAAAATAGGACAGGTTGGTGAGGAAAGTGAGCACAGCACACACGTGTGGGTGGCAGATCTAAGATTATTTTGGCATTTTTGTTCTTCCCTGCACTGGTTCCTTCCCCTGCTTAGCAATAATTGCATTTTTAACAAGGACTCTTCAGGTTGATGATACAAAAATCTAAATAGATGACGTTCATACATGATAATTATGATGATGCAAAGTATACGAGCCCTTTCTAAAATGTTCTGTCAAACTGTAAAGTGACTTTTATTTCATGTTATATCATGTTTTTATAGCTGTAGTTTTCTCTCCCTTGAACAAATCCTTACCTCCCACACAAAGCTGACAGTTGTCTACAACCAAATATTCCACATTTTAGCAATAGAATTGGCAACAGATAATTAATTTTTGTTTGCATTTTGTAATTCACCAAATTCAAATTACATTTTTAAAAACATTGTTTTTTTGTTGATATTTTAAGAGTTTAAGTAGATTTTACAAGTTTAATAAGACGATTTAACCTCTGGTACAAATAGGTGTTGAAGTTATATGAAAATAAAGGAATTTGATTAATGTTAATAATTCATTAAGACACCACTCTGTAAGGCCTTCATTCCACTACTAGGCATCTTCCTCTGAGTGCCACTGTGTTTCCTATTTACAGTGGTCCCTGAATGTTTCCATGCCTAGGATCCCCAAGTAGATCCCCATGAAAATAGCCGATCTGCAAGTTCCAAACCAGCCAATGGGCCAGCTGGGCCCAAACGGATCTAGAAAGATGGCGACTTCCATTGCAAGGACTGACAGGCTTCATTTTACGTTCATGTTAGACCCGCGGAACGCTTTGTCCATATTTTTTACAGTCTATGTTCCAAACGCATTGTGCTGTGGCACGTTGTGTACTTGTAGATCGTCTGTTTTCAACATGTTTGAGAATGACGTGCCCTAGCCTGACACTTTTCCTGAATTGAATTTCACTTCCATTATTCAATGTTACATAATATAATTATTTATACAGGTATTGAGATCTTTTAACAGGCAGCCCGCCTGTTCAAAGGGCTGGCTAGTGGTTCAGGGGCTGTTGTAACCAGCAGTGGTGGAAAAAGTACTCACATTTTTTTACTTGAGTAAAAGTATCAATACTGCAATGTAGAAATACCGGAATTCAGAATTTACTTGAGTAAAAAAAGTACAAAAACATTTGCGTCACATCAAATTGTAGTACTTAAAGTAGGAAAAGGAAAAGTACTCACTATGCAATATGGACAAGTTTTCAGATGAATGAAAATCTTTTGAAAATAGCAGATGAGCTTGTAGATCGGCCAATAAAAAAAATATTTATATATTAAATTAATTATATGGCTGAAGTGGGTAATGTATGTGTTGTAATAATCTACCAAATAATTAAGTTTTCAAATAAATAAATGTAGTGGAGTAAGAGTACTATATTTGCTTCTGGGATGTAAAAGTATTTGAAATTGGAAATACTCAAGTAAAGTACAAATACTTCAAAAGTTTACTTAAATACTAAAATAAATGTACTAACGGTAGATACTTTCCACCACTGGTAGCCAGGCAACTTCAGGCTGCCATCAAGCGGTTAAAAGTGTCATCATTGTCACTTAGTTTAAATGAACGAGTGAACGACTAACTTCTTGTAGACAACCTTTTATTCATTAACTTGCTCTGTTGGTGCTTTTTAGTGACTGTTGTAGCATTGACTTGTATGGGTGGAGGAAATGTGGATTAAACATGTATTATGCAAACAACACATCAGTTTTTATCTACTTCACTTTGGTTGTACGTCTACCCAATGGCAGTAGCAAGAGTAGCCCTGCCTGTAGCCCAGAAGCATAATGTCTCCCTTGAACAGGGAGGACTGGATTCCCCAGGTCGGTCAGTAGATGTTTGCTTTCCCAGGCTGGCTAAAAAATATTGATCTAAAATGTGTATTACCCGGAGGTCAGTGGGTGTAATGTAACAGAGTAGCAGTTGTTTGTCTTGGTTAAAATAAACCATTTTATATTAAAATGTTAAGTAGAACCTTAATGTTTTAAGTACATAACATGATTTGTCTATACTCTTGTCTTATATAATCATTGTTTATTCAGTAGTAACTAGAAATAGTGCCCCTTGGGGCACAGGTTTCCACCAGGGCAGGTCAGGTTGTGGCCTCCTGGTGAAAAGGGTGGCATTTCTTCTTACCCATGATTTGAGGCATTTTGTTCCAAAAATGTGTTTTGCAAAAGTCCACCTGTTGGTGGCGCTATAACAGGCCAATATTCCTCAGCCTAGTAGGAAAGTCTGTGAAATAATGAATGCACGCTGCGTTCATGATTTGAGGCTTTTTGTTAAAAACGGGCCAATCCTGCAAACTTTGAAAGCCAATGTTAGCCAAATAGGATGGAATATGAAATATCGGACAGATCCGTCTTGAACACATGACTATAGAGATACTGTGTAACGATTTGCGGGATGTTTGGACAGAATCTGGAGGAGTAATATCAAAATTTTAGTTTTACAAAAGTTGGCCTTCTGGTGGCCCTATATAAGTAGGCCGTTTGGGGCAGAGGTTCATCGTTGGCAACTTGGCATCCAGGGAGAGAGTGTGCAAAATTTGACATGGACCGGGTTAACGGTGCTGGAGATTGTGCCGGAACTTATTTCAATTAATTTAACGTTCTAACCGATTGTGTATGGCAGTGATACTCAACCTCAGGCCCGCGGAAATTGCGGAAATGGAAATTGCGGAAATTGCGGAAATGGTAATTGCGGAAATTGCGGAAATGGTGGAAATTGCGGAAATGGAAATTGCGGAAATGGAAATTGCGGAAATGGTAATTGCGGAAATTGCGGAAATTGCTCTTCACTTATAGCTATCTATTTTCAGGTAGATTGTTTTATTTTACTCAGTCAGCCATATCACTACTCTTTTTTTTTCATGAAAAAGGTCATAGCTGGGTAATCTATTTTCAGGCAAATTGTGTTTATTGTATTTTATTTTACTCAGCCATAACAATTTATTTTCTGTTAACCAACTTGCTGGCTGGCAGGCAGGCAGACAGCTACTCATAGACAGGCAGACAGACAGACAGCTACTCATGGAGAATTGGACAGGCAGGCAGTCAGACAGCTACTCATAGACAGGCAGACAGACAGCTACTCATGGAGAATTGGACAGGCAGGCAGACAGCTACTCATGGACAATTGGACAGGCAGGAAGGCAGACAGCTACTCATAGACAGACAGACAGCTACTCATGGACAATTGGACAGGCAGGAAGGCAGACAGCTACTCATAGACAGACAGACAGCTACTCATAGACAATTGGGCAGGCAGGCAGACAGCTACTCATAGACAGACAGACAGCTACTCATGGACAATTGGACAGGCAGGAAGGCAGACAGCTACTCATAGACAGGCAGACAGACAGCTACTCATGGACAATTAGGCAGGCAGGCAGACAGCTACTCATAGACAGGCAGACAGACAGCTACTCATGGACAATTAGGCAGGCAGGCAGACAGCTACTCAGACAGGCAGACAGACAGCTACTCATGGACAATTGGACAGGCAGGCAGGCAGACAGACAGCTACTCATAGACAGTCAGGCAGACAGCTACTCATAGACAGGCAGACAGTAAGACAGCTACTCATTGACAGACAGACAAATAACTACTCATGGACAGACAGACAGACAGACAGACAGACAGACAGGCAGGCAGGCAGGCAGGCAGGCAGGCAGGCAGGCAGGCAGGCAGGCAGGCAGGCAGGCAGGCAGGCAAAGAGCTACTCATGTTATGTTATTATGTTATTATAACAGCTACTCATGTTATGTGCAATAATTTGTGCAGTTATGGAAACAGCTCTTTGTGTTTATGCAAGAAAATGTAACACATTTATTTATTGACATATTGTGTGCATGCACATTGTACTTTGATACATTTTGCGAAAATAAAGCAATTGAAAGAGAGAAGTTATCAAGTATCATTAATGTCGTAATTTTATCTACTGGCCCCTGGCCCCTTGCCATTTTTGTAATGTGGCCCACAGGTAAATCTATTTGAGTATCCCTGGTGTATGGTAAGAGTATGTTAATCAATGGTGGAAAGTAACTAAGTACATTTACTTAAGTACTGTACTTATTTGTACTTTACTGGAGTATTTCCAGTACTTTTACTTCTTGTTTAAACTTAAAAATTTAATCCCACGAGTTTGTAACCCATTTTTCACCCCTGGGCTCTACACACCCTCCGCCAACCTGGGGAGAGCAACAGACTTGAACTCATGCTTCCTTTCATGCATGAGTGTCCAAGTTGCTCCAAGTTTCCCTGGTTGGACGTAGCGTGTGGAAGGAACACGTTATTCCAACCAGTTCCTTTCCCCTCCATCAGGCCCCCCGGCTGGCCAGGGGGAGGCAGTTTAGAAACCAGGATTACTGCATGTTTTTTGTGAGGGTACCTACCCTAGGGGACATGGGTAGAACATGGTATGGGCACTGATGAGGAGAGGACACACCCACAGCATCCCGGGCGGGAATCGAACCCAGGACCTTCTAGCTGTGAGGCAACAGCACTACTGACTGTGCCACCGTGCCCCCAACTTTTACTTCTACTTCACTACATCTCGGATCTAAACTTTAGTTACTTTGTAGATTGTGATTATTATTACATACAATAACCACTTCAACCCTATATACATTTCGGCCATTTGAAAATGGCCAATTTACAAGCTCACCAAGCTGAGTTCTTGATGCCAATACTTTTGTACTTTTTTACTCAAGTACATGTTTTGTTGAATTTAGATAGACAGACAGCTAGAGTATTTATATATTGCAGTATTGACACTTTCACTTAAGTGAAAACAATTGAGTACTTTTCCCACCACTGGTTAATACGAGATAAACCTCTGCAGTGGTCTCCCTACTCTTCCAGTGATTTTCATATCAAGGTCCATTATTTATTTATATTTGAGCCACGGACCACCATTTGATGAGATTTAGCCTCTCAGACTCAACTGAAGAATATTTCATGCTGTTGGCAAACATTGATCAAAATAACAATTATACATTCTCTAATTGTGTAGACTTATTGTAAATGAAGTAATGCCAATGTTTAACAATGATTTAACTATCTATAAGGGTCTATTTGGTTACCAACTCTCTCCATTTAGCTGGGGACCACCTGGAACCTGATCTAGACCCTCGTGCCTGGTAGGACACCTGTTGGCTGACAAGTGGTACTGCCTGAAGCGAATAAGCACAATGCTGTATCTCACAGCCAGGGTCGAGCAGGGAATAGGGATTGCACCTTGGCACAGCGTTTACTTGAAATGTGGTCTCTCCAGTGGTGGAAAAAGTACTCAAATGTTTTACTTAAGTAGAAGTATCAATACTGCAATATAGAACTACTCCGTTACAACTAGTAAAAGTCCAGAATTCAAAAATGTTCTTCTGATATACTGCTGAAGTGGTTATAATGTATGTTTTGTAATATAATAATAATCTAAATCTGCAAAGTAACTATAGTAACTAAAATCTTCAAATAAATGTAGTGGAGTAAAAGCACAATATTTGCCTCTGAGATGTAGTGGAGTGGGTCTCTTATGCATTTAGACCAGTTTGTACTGCAGGTCCCGGAAGTAGCAGATTGCAGCAATAAAGTTCTACATTACATGTCCCTTTATTATGCTTAATATACTGATTTCCATCACATTATTCATCTGACTCTCACCCACAAATGGCACCATCTTTCAATAAGCTGGAATTCTGTGAATGAAATTGTGTTACTGCTCTCTTGATAGCCTTCAATGAGACAAATATGTGGTTATTTGTCATCTGTCATACTAAAGCTGGCAACCTCCTTTAGCGTTGCTGTTTCATTGACACTGAAATAACGGGACCGTCTTTGTTGGCATTTTTACATTCATCTATGTCACCTCATCAGCTCAGCATAAACAACAGCTGCCGATAAAATGCACCCTGATATGCCACAGCTATTATACTGCAGTGGTTTTCAAACGTTTTGTGCCCAAGCCACACCAATAGGCAAGCAAACATTTCAAGGCACACCTGTATTCACCACAGAATAAAAGAAGAACAGCTGCTGCTCCGAGTACATTTTAACGTGCAAACAAGTACAAAGTTGTGACCGGCGTGCGATCGTCCCGAGGACTAGTTTGCGCATTAACATTTATTTCTGAGCAGCAGCGGTTTGCTTTATTCTTTGATGTTTGTTTTTTTGTTTGTAACAATTCCTTATGAAACACCTGCAATAGCCTCTCTAACGCCTTATCACTCTCACCACTCTGTAAACAGTTATGTTTTATTTAACTAAAGCCAAAATGTTTAAAAGTTGTTTAAGCCCTATTTCACACTTTTTTTCATTTATTTTTATTTTTAAATAGCAAAAATACAGCAACCAGGTGAGCTATTTTGAAAACAATTGTAAAACAAATATAATGTAATAATATTAATAATAATTCGGATTTAAACTTTTCAGCTATAACGACATGCCCAGATTGAAATGGGCCTCTCTATTGGGAAATGTGTGTGCTGTGTACTGATGTAGTAATTAATGAAAATAATTACTTACTTTGCAATAACAATGTGTGTGCTTGTCACAAAACCCCAAGGCACCCCCGTGTACCTCGGCACGCCGTTTGGGAACCACTGCCTTTACTGGCCAGGCCATTATGTCTCACACACAACAGCCAATAGTAAGTGAGAAGGCACACAATGCCCAGGAAGCACAAAACGGCATCAATATCTCTGCTGTCTGAAGAAACCACCTAACTCCAAAATGTTCATTTTTCAGGAAATTAAAAAAAAAAACATCCAGCTTAAATGGAGTTAGGAGCTTTTTGTCAAAGCGCTTTTTAATACTTTTCATTGGTTCAATATTTTTAACCAACACACAGATGTAAAGGGTTTTCAATAGATTAATTTCAACACTGATATAATAGCAATATAACAAAATCAATAGCAAAAAATAAATAATCAAAAACCTCAAAATGGAGTTAGGCAGTTTCTTCCAGACAGCAATGGTATAAGCATTTAAATAAACTCGTAACACCCATTACACCCTTGCTCTTCACTTTTACAAACTCTGTATTTCTACAGTCATTCATGAGGTCAGCCTATATCTTATGACACTGTCATAATATCCAGTAGGCTTCTCGATATAACACATTATGCCATAACACAATCTGACAACTGTCATGTGACCACATTGCACAACCTTGTATAATAGCGTGCTGTTTTCATCTGATCCGAATCCGATACAGCCTCGGGTTAAAAACACATGGTAAATGTGTATTCTGTCTTTTGGAGAGCTGCATAATTTAAATTATTTGCAAATTGCTGGTGACTTGGGAAACAGGAGAAATATCAATAGGACTGTTTGAAAATGAAAAGATCGTAACAAGGTTTATGTTTAACCGTGTAAAAAGAATAAAGCATTATATTATGCCATAATTAATGATAAAAACATTTTATAAGCTGTTTGCTCATAGTCCTAACACAAAACTGCCAAAGGAAAATGTATTGGCCAGAAAGTTACTGAATGCAACTTTGGATCAGAACCTTTTGTGCGGTTATGAAAGGGTTGGGGATGACAACTTATGTTTGTGTCTATGCCTTCAACGTTACAGTTGGTGTCTGTCAAAAAAAAAGTAAACTCAATATATTTCTCTAAAAACGTAGTAGTTATTGCTGGACATACATTCTCATGAACTTTGTCTTCAATCTTCATTCTATCATTTCTAACGGCAACTTTCCTTTTTCCATCTATATGTATAGTGTATACCCTCTGCGGAGTACCTCAATCAAACATGATCCTTTTAAACGTGCATGTGCATGCAATTATCTTGCCTTTCCTAATCCGTTTAGAGTTTCAATGTGCCATTACTCTTTCAAGTATTATGTTCTCTTACGTCTGACTATACTGTAGGTACACTTTTGGAACCTTTAATTCATTTCAGTTTTTTCTCTTTTTATCCTTTACCTCCATTTTAGATGTTTTTTCAATAGGCTCTATACACAGCAGCCATATAGAGTCTATGCGTGTGACATCATATCTGCAGGAATGCCTACCGAGTGGCAAAAAACCTACTTTCTGGCCTTGACAGCCCATACATCCAAACAGAAAAGTCCTATCTGATTGCATTAAACAACGTTAAACAACGTTAAACCCACTCGATTTGCATACCCTCTATTGGAAATTAATTGGGCCTCTTCCTTACTTCCTTCACAGGTGTTAATAAGTTAATGATGTAGGCTGAATGTACAAATTGCAGGTCCCTTTGGTTCCATTGGCCCAGAGTTACACATCGGTACGATTTCGCCAACAACTTGTGTTGTCCTTGCTTACTGTAAATCGCTCTGGATTAAGAGCATCTGCTAAATGCCTAAATTGGAAATTGTTAATATCCAGACCTGTACAACCCCATTTGGAAGCCACTCAAGGACACTCTGAGAACCACTGGTGTAGCAGAGTGTTTCCAGTGAATCAATTCAACATGCACAATAGCAGCACCCAGACTCTGTTTGACTAGAATGGAACAGAGCCTGGCTTCATTAGTATCATCGGCAACACCTGAAGGAAGTAGGAAGAGTTATTCTGTGTGAATAGAGCCTGTTGTGTTCAGACGGATGCTTGGCCACGGATGCACTGGAGTCTGTGATTCTCAACCGTTTGAATTTCAACAAGCTTCAGTTCGGTATACATCAGCGACACAGACCCCAGAATTCTTAGAGTGTACAAATGGAACCAAATTTGGCTCCATTCGTCCACTCTCAGAGATACAGACCTGTAAGGGACCGTTTGGTTCCTATTACTTTCAATACTTTAGCTGGGGATCTCCCTGGAACTGCCTCAAGGACCCGTGCGGGTCCCCGGACCCCACTTTGAGAAGAACTAGCACTGCAGGATTTCGAACCCCTAGTCTCCGACGACAGTGTGCAGGAACTTTACCCCTGTTGTTCCCCCACCTCGAGTGCCCCATAATTTCCTTTCCTAAACTGGAGTGTCAACTCAACGTGCTACAGTGTGCTCACATCGCTGTACTTCTCGTCGTTCTGTCAGTCCATTCCTTTTTTGAAGCAGGCAATGTTTCAGTTGCACTATGAGTCCCTATAGGGTGGATTGATGTGCAGTGAGGGGCGGTGGCTATACTCACAGGTTTGACCACAAGAACGCCATTTAAGTGACGGACGTAAAGTGTTAAAAGTTTGGCATGTTTTTTGGGGAGAAACCTTGTCAAAAAGTGCTGTCCAGCGAGCGAGCGACTCCTACATGTGCTGCAAAGCCTCCTGGGCCTGTTCCGTGTACACGTCCTCCTTTCCCGCCCACAGGCCCAAGCTGTCATCAAACGGCACGCCGCCCGGCCCCCGCTGGGCGTTCCTCTGCTTGTCCCGTGAGAAGAAACTAAACCTGAGTGGAGAGAAGAAGAGAGAGGACACATACTGTATCGTGGCTGATGGTCTCCATATTTGAACTTTTTGCGTTTTTCTTTTTACGTAAATGTATGCCCTACTTGATCATACTACAGCGTCACACAAAAGCAACAAAAGTAGCAGATCCACAAGCGATGCGTTTCGAGGTTGTAGATCTGCTACTTTTGCTATCATTGAATATGAATCCTGCAGTGCGAAGTAACAGTTTTGGACGATAATGCTTAATTTGCAAGCCGTGTCATGCGGTGGTGTCACACACCGGAAATAGCCGATCTGGTAGATTGGCTATTTTTGGTGAGCGACACGGTCTTAAGTATAAATCGGCCTTTATTGCTTTAGTATCTGGCAATCAATCATAAGGCACAAGTGATTGACGAATAAAACATTTTAAATGATTATGCGAAATTAATGTCATTAAGTCATAGACAAAAAAACACAATTTCAGCGCGTACAAGCATGTCATTTATCCTATGTTAACAGATCAATGCAATAGGACAAATCTATTTCTACCCTTGCAGCTACTTTCATCTCTTAAAAAAAGCACGTTTCTACTTCTCTGATTGTACAGCACAGAATAAAATGATGAAAATGAGTTAATTCTGGTCAGTGAAGGGAACAGAAGACACATGACGGGAAGGAGGAGCTACATGTCTCTATTCTGACTGGCCGATTCTACCGATCTTCCCATTGGACCACGAATCAGAGAGCCCCACAAATCAGCCAATCAGAATACTACACAGGACTCAAACGGTCAACTCATGCAGGGGAGTGACAGGTATTAGCTAACGAGACGAGCCAAACAGTTGGCAGTGTTGCCAGATGTACGATAATTATCGTATTTGTACGCCCCCTGTACGATCAATAATTCCCAAAATGCTGAAATTAACGATAATCTTTCCATATAACAAAAAGTGTGTGAAGTTACAAAAATAAGTCAGTATATCAGTAAATCTGAGCCTAGATCTGAACTTATAGACTAGAGGCATTAAAAACACTGGCCGCATCTTTCCAGTCCAGTTTCAGGCTTCTGGTCCAGGAAGTTGCCGGCTTCCATGTAGCATAAACGCTTGTTTCTACTAAATACAAAATTTTCTTTTTTTTTGTGAAATTACATATTTATATGTGTGATTTCCTTTTTTTGGCTGTGTGTACGATATTTTTCTTTCAAATATGATACAATCGATCAAGCCTCCGGTACGATAATTCGACATTTCCCATCTGGGACATTTCACAGATGGGGATCATACAAAAGAGAGGCGACTGATTGGCTGTAATGTGGGGTCATCTGGAATCAAACCAGCCGCCACCATCGGCATGATGGTTGTGAAGATCCTGTTACACACGACACATGTATAGACACAAACATTACAGTACGTACACACATACACACACACGCACGCGCACACACACACACACACACACCCACAGGGACAGACATGTAGAGTCATTAAGTCATTAAATTCAGGAAGGCATCCGTGTCCTTTTAGATTTTTGCGTCGGCTATTAAAATGGTGGCGGATGGCAGGGAATCATTTCATTGACAGACCACAGGCTAGCTGAGGCTAGCTGAGCGTTATCTAGCGACAGGGACGCTGCTAGACGGTGGATATCAGCGAGACCATTCTGAATCAATAAATATATAAAAAGACCTCAAAAGACGTTCTTGGCAACGAGGCCTATTTATAGTCCTAAAGGCCTATTCATGGCCTATTTTCAGTGAAGAGACTACCGCTTCGGTGGTCACCTCTTCACCAATGGTGGTTTTGATGAAGGTGCTCATAGTCTAGTATCGTGCTCATATCTCCTACCCTCCATGGCCAACATTTCCTCAAATTCAACGGGGACAGATGAACATGGAGGCGGGGGAACGGGGTAGCTAGCTACTTGCGTTGTGCTGGCTATACTGCGAGCCCGCGAACCCCGCCTCCCCGAGTCCCCGTTCCTCCGTCCCCCGACACACACACTTGTCACGGCCAGGAGGCCAGTGCTGCCCGGCTATGCTCCATGGAGTCCGTGGTTTCGGTGGTGAGTAAAAATAGAGAAAAGGGCTGGGGAGAGCGGTTGGTGGTGAAAACCACCGCGGCTCAGTGACGTCATGTTGTAGTTTTCGATGATAGCGGTGGTCACCTCTTCACCGAAAACTGGACTATGAATAGGCCTTCAGAGATAATGGATGAAATGTCGTTGTGCGATGGTGTTGTGTGCCGGAAGTAGCCGGGCTTGAAGATTGGCCATTTGCGACACGCAACCCCGGTGCACGTCACGACGTACTATATAAATTAAGCAATCGTTTCTTTCCGACATAACAACATTGTGGTTAAGAGCAACACAGGCCCTGATTCATAAGGGTTGGTGCTGCATGGTGAAGTGGCTTATCTATAAATTAGGGATCACGGATCACATGCAAAAAGAGGAACATACCCGAAAAGGAAAAGAGAAAAACACAGTCACAGGGCTCCCATTCTAAGTCATACAGAAGCAATTGAAATTAGCTCCCTGTTCATTAGTCATTTGCTCATAATTAGTTGTCCTCATTATTGACCTGGAAATTGGCAAGTCAGAAGACTTCGCCCTGTGTAATGCATTTGGCTATTGAGAAGGGCTGCCAAACTTGGTACTGACAAATTAACCACATGTACCCTCCCTGGCGTCCCTGTTCTGGCCGTGTCCTTATATGCGGACATTGTAAAAGGTGTAGGCTTATGTACGGTGAAAATAGCCAAGCTTCAGTAAACCGGCTATTTTCACTTTGCGTAAACCGGCTATTTTCACTGTGCTGCACTGTCATATGACAAAGTATAATTCAGGCATACCGGTAAGTGTTTTAAGCAATTAAAGGAGAGGGCCTTACAACTATTTCTATTCTCTCCTCTTCTCTCTCCAGTTATATTCCAAACTTTAAGAAACAGAAATCTACTGCTCTTTTTTATTTTGTTACATCACATGGCATGCAATGTCTTTGTTTACCTGGATCATTATGAAGGGCAACATTACTGGTATCTTTTATTATTATTGATTTACTTTACTCTATTTTAATGCTTTCTCTGTCGGGTGGAAAACTCAAACGTGTCCAGAACTGTTACTTTTCAGGGTTCAAATAAAAACATACGTAGCAGATCAACAAGCTCAAACCGCGCCCACAAAAAAACACAAAGTTAGAGCACACCCGAGTGCAACCAAACATAAAATGATTAGTTTTTTAGTTCCACTGGATCTCTTGTCCACTAGTCTCTTCCTATTAGTTTCTTAAATTGTCAATTACACTTGAGTCTTAGTTTTAGTCATCGTAGCTTAGTTTTTCTGTCAGTGAAAAAAAAGTAGTCGCTGGTGTGTGTGTGTGTGTGTGTGTGTGTGTGTGTGTGTGTTAACCTACAGGCGTTTTATTCCAGACTCCGGCTGGGTGGTGGAACGTCGAGTCCTCAGCTCAGGAGAAGGTGAAGGACTCGGGCTGACGATCTCATCCTCTGCCTCCTCGCTGCAACCAAACATCATCCCCATTACCACTCATCAACCTGGGAAATCCCCTACTATTTTGGGCATGTCATTTTCATGCAATACCTTTTGTAGTAGGTGAGCTCCTCCTGCAGCATGAACACCTTGGCTTTGAGCTCGTTCCTCTCGTGCAGGACGTCTCTGAGCTCCTGTAGGGTGAAGCGGGGCCGGTTGGGGTCCTTCGGGTCCATAGAACCCACCATCTCCTCCTCGCAGAGCGCCTCCTGGTGGTGGTGGGGAGGAAACAAAACACATCACAACACCTCCAAGGAAGCGGGAACAAAAGAGATGGAAGGAAGGCAAGGAGGGGAAGGAAATAAGGATACCTTTGTAAAATATTGGAACACGGCAGGCATGTCCTCATCGCACATCGCCTCCTGGTGGCAAATAAAGGCGGACGCTGAGTCAAGATCGTTAACGTACGCCTTGTTCCAATACCTCTGAAATGTGTTGCCCCTTGCCTCCTCCCTTCCTTCCAAGCCAAGCCATGTTGGTCCTCACACCTTTCTCTACTTTTAGCACAATCCTAAGTCGATCGAATCCTTGTACAAACAACTCACAGCACAAGTCACCACAATGCACCAAGCAGCACAAGTCAAGGCTCTTCAAAAACAGAGCAGGCAATAAACTTGAATTCCTGCATTAATCATTACACCACCACCACACACAGCTACAAGTATAAATGTATTCAGGTTTTTTCCATGGTCAGTATAAAGTTAGGGGACTTTTTTGTGTGCTATTATAGGTTGAGTCATCAAAGTGATATCTATATTTAGTCATGACAGCGATGATTCAAAATTGTGTCACCCACTTGGCAGAGCAGTACAAAGCTCTTGACACGGCCATGCCAAGCACACCACTTCAAATCTGTCCATGGCCAGTGTAAATGCAAGCACATACAAACAAGATTTCTCTGTGAGTCCCTTTTGCTTTCATCCTCCCTCCTGGGTTTAGTAGAACAAATTTCAAACACATACGCATTAGTTTAGCCATACAGTATTTTACCTTTGTGCTCTAGACTAGACATGCCACCAACTGTGAAATGGTTCTTCTCTAGGATCGGTGCATGTCTAGAGTTAAGTCTGATTTATACTCAGTTGTGCGTTGGTATCGTGTGCCAAAGATAGTCGATCTGCAAGCTCGCAAGCTTGCAGATCGGTGCACAATTAAATATAAATTAAAGTGTTAGAGGCCGGTCAAAACACACCACCCTGTGTTGATCACTATTTGGCTCCCACAGCATCACACTGCATTGCCCATTGCAACGCTCCATTACCCATAGCAACACTGCTTCCTCATCACCATCCTCATCCTCACATCCCTCTGCAGGGCTGAGGGAGAGGGACGAGGGGACAAGGTCATCCCCTCCCGAGCTGTGTCTCTCTGACCATCCTGACCCTTGAGCCACCTCCATCAGTGCAGTTTTACCACGCTGGGGAGGAAGTCACATTGTTTTTTTTATCCATTGAACAATCAATGTAGGTTATTGAAGAATAAAGACCTACCCATGTGAGGATCTGACTGCAATACAAAGCTGTTCGGGACGGACATCTTTCTCTAATCAAGACTCTAAAGTCTGTGCTGTGTAACTCTCCGTTTTTGTATTCTTAGTGGTCACCTCGTGGTGACGTGGTCTGTAAATCATCTGCTCAAACTGCAATAATAAGATCTTCAAAAACGGAAGTGATCTTGCCTGGACGAAAAGCCCCAAATCCAATAAAACGTGGTCTGGGAGCTGGGAATCATTTTGGAAAGAAACAACGTTGTCGTCAGAAACGTATGGATTCACTCAAGAAACACAAATTTAAATACTTTTAATATTTCAGGCTCCAAAGCACTGACATGCATAAGTCAAGTTTCGGGGGCAGACACTCGCGTAGAACGTAAAATAGTATTTAGATAAGGTCACGCATATCACATTTATTTATTTTAGTAAAATATATTCCAGTGAAAAATCATCTAAAAAATAACTTAAATAGTAAGACGTTTAATAAACATGTTCCCACACAGTCACGGTCCTCCTGTGTCCCGTGTTACCTGTGCAGGTGAGGGGGGGTGGGGCGGGCGCTCCTCTCCGTCCAGGGCTGGCGCGGGGTCTCCCTGCAGGCGCTCCCGCAAGCGTGCCACTTCCTGGCGCAGGGCGCCGACCTCCTGCCCCTGTGCCTGCGCGCTGGCCTCCAGCTCCACCTTCTGCTCGATGAGGGCCTTCCCCTGGGCGTCCACCACCGAGATCTTATGACGCAGGTCGTGGTTTATCTTCATGAGACGACTCTGCTGCTGCTGGAGCTGTATGGGCAGAGAGTGGTGGTGGTCATTTTGATTCTGAGGAAGCACACAAAACGCCTCACAAACGGAACCAAATGGAAACGGAACTAAATGGACCTGTAACTCTGAGAGCGTGCAAAATGGAACTAAATGGACCTGTAACTCAGAGAGCGTGCAAAATGGAACTAAATGGACCTGTAACTCTGAGAGCGTGCAAAACGGAACTAAATGGACCTGTAACTCTGAGAGCGTGCAAAATGGAACTAAATGGACTTGTAACTCTGAGAGCGTGCAAAATGGAACTAAATGGACCTGTAACTCTGAGAGCGTGCAAAATGGAACTAAATGGACTTGTAACTCTGAGAGCGTGCAAAATGGAACTAAATGGACCTGTAACTCTGAGAGCGTGCAAAATAGAACTAAATGGATTTGTAACTCTGAGAGCGTGCAAAATAGAACTAAATGGACCTGTAACTCTGAGAGCGTGCAAAATAGAACTAAATGGACCTGTAACTCTGAGAGCGTGCAAAATAGAACTAAATGGACCTGTAACTCTGAGTGTGCGCAAAATGGAACTAAATGGACCTGTAACTCTGAGAGCGTGCAAAATGGAACTAAATGGACCTGTAACTCTGAGAGCGTACAAAACGGAACTAAATGGACCTGTAACTCTGAGAGCGTGCAAAATGGAACTAAATGGACTTGTAACTCTGAGAGCGTGCAAAATGGAACTAAATGGACATGTAACTCTGAGTGTGCGCAAAATGGAACTAAATGGACCTGTAACTCTGAGAGCGTGCAAAATGGAACTAAATGGACCTGTAACTCTGAGAGCGTGCAAAATGGAACTAAATGGACTTGTAACTCTGAGAGCGTGCAAAATGGAACTAAATGGACCTGTAACTCTGAGAGCGTGCAAAATGGAACTAAATGGACCTGTAACTCTGAGAGCGTGCAAAATGGAACTAAATGGACCTGTAACTCTGAGAGCGTGCAAAATGGAACTAAATGGACTTGTAACTCTGAGAGCGTGCAAAATGGAACTAAATGGACCTGTAACTCTGAGAGCGTGCAAAATAGAACTAAATGGACCTGTAACTCTGAGAGCGTGCAAAATGGAACCAAATGGACCGGTTGGTTCCATTTTGTACGCTCTCAGAGTTCAAGGGATAATTCACTTTAAAAAAAAGAATTGGGTAATCGTATACTATTGTATTTTTTTTCTCAGAAGATTTGAGGTTTGCATAGGAGGCGTGTCTGGTCAAATTAATTATCAAATATCTAATTACTGAATCAGGCAACTTAAAAACTGTCCGGGGTGCTCCCAACGGTAGTTGATAAAATGACCCCAAATTATGTTTTTTTTTTTAAAGAGAAACATCCCTTTAATCTAACAATCAATTTTACAGTGCAGTTGAAAGCTGTTGTTTCTTGAAAACTTTGCATCAAAGATTGCTTCCAGGAGGAAAGTGGAACGCAAAAATAACATGGCATGAGTTAAATATATATAAGGTTACTGTGTTCTGTATTTGTGAGTGTTGCTTGCACTGTATCCTCAGGTCAGCCTGATGATAAACCGAGCACAGAGGAGGAATTCTGAGTCCTGTCTGTGAGTTTTTTATCATTGCTAATCGTCAAAACGTAGCAACACTCACTGCTTCTATGTCGTCATTCTTCAGGGCAAGCTCGCGGTCTTTGGCCCGGATCTCGTCTCTCTGCTTGTCCACCACTTCCTTCAGCTTCTTCATCACCTGTCTCTCCCTCTCCGACATTCCTGGAAAGGCCAGACAGGAAACAACTAAAACAACAATTGGACAGGAACAGGCTTATAACTTATATTAAGAATCCTAAGTGGTCACAGGGACATGTGTACAAAGGAAGCCGTTTTGACTGACTTAATTCACCAAGTTGCAATTGTTGACTATTGTGTGAATAGTCTGTGTCTCTATGTCACCTGGTCATAATGAAACAATTATTGTGTGTCCAAGTTATGCTCAGACAGACAGATTATTTTTAATACTTTAGGAAATATTTTTGCGCCATATAGTGTCATCAGATACCTAACACAAAATACAGTACCGGTACATCTGTTATGTAGTTAATTTAACCAGTAAGACATGCACGCATCCGCCTTGTTGACGGCAGACTGCTGGGCAAGCGCTGGCGCTTTGGTATGGGGGGTCAGATTAACATGGAATGAATTCTGTACTTCCCATATAATGAGCATGTCTTGAGTGTACAGGGTTTGATGGGGTCAGATCAACATATGGAATGTCAGTGGGGACATTCTCTTGAGTGTACAGGGTTTGATGAGGGCCCAGGTAGGGCCGGGCCTTAATATACGGGTCTGCTGAGAACTCTAGTTTTCGCCGGCTGCCGGGCGCGGCTGCACTAATAACTTTGGGGCGGGCCTGTCCAGAGTTTGAATGGACAGGTGGGCCTGTTGAGAACTCTAGCTTTCACCGGCTGCCGGGCACGGCTGCACTAATAACTTTAGGGCAGGCCTGTCTAGAGTTTTACATTTTAATGAACAGGTATAAGTCAAAAGGGAGACATCGAAGAGGAAGGATGGATGGGGAAGGATCAACATATGGAATGTCAGAACAGGTTCTGAAATATATCCATATATGGAGATCTAAGGGTTTGAGGTCAGATAGAGTTGCTGGCCAATAGTGATGACATCAGGGATCTCCATATATGGGCTTATCTGCGATAAGGGTCTCCACATCTCCATCCCTGATGATCTCACAATGATGTCACGAGACCTGGGCACCATATATGGTGCACGACACACTAACTCACGGGAAATGCTCGATTCCATAGCTAACTGCGACCTTCAGTCGCAATGAACTACATCTAACATACACAGAACTCGTGTGCGCTTGTTCTTACAGTTTGTGTGTGCGTGCGTGTGTATTGAAATTTATTGAAATGTATTGAAAAGATTTCCAGCACAGGATGAAATCCTCTACGCCAGACTCACAACAGACATAATACATATTTAAAATTCACAAGTACGTACATACATACATAAATACATTCGTATTCTTTTTTTTTTTTTTTACACTTTAAAACAAACCAAGTTCATGTGGACCCGCCCTCTTTTTATTTTATTTTTATATCTTACTTCTACATAATACACTTTCAAGTCCTGTATTTACCAGTCTATGACCTTACAAGCCAGCCCTATAGTTATACAAAAAACCTTTTGTTGACCAAAATTTGTCAAGTCTATTCTTAAAAGTATTGACTGAAGGAGCCTGGACCACTTCCTCCGGAAGTGTATTCCATGCTGCCA